>NW_028159895.1:0-1000 GCF_964263955.1 Coregonus lavaretus | reverse complement strand
AGTCAGCCCAGGCTTGACTAGGGGCCCTGGTCGAAAGTGGTGCACTGGAGAATAGGGTGGTGTTTGGGTTGAGCCCCTTGTCTCATTGCCATGTCAGAGGCTGCCTCTTGGTCAGAACCCCATCCACCTTCAGTCCTGTGATTGGTTAATTGCCTTTGAGAGAACCTCTGACCCCTTTCAGCTTTCAGGAAAATGGCTGGATGCAGCCGAGGTCCAGCAAGACACCCTTCAACTTCTAATCTCCCTTCTCATTTACACCTCCTTCCTTCTCATTGGTTCTTTTAAGCCCTTTTGCTTTTTATGGCTTAGTGCTTCCAGGACCCCCCCCCCCCCCCACACACAGACACACAAACACACAACTCACGCAAACACCTCCACAAACGCACACACACACACATTCCCCCACCCTCCTTCTTGCTTTACCTGTGGCAGCAGTATGCTGTTTTTCTTAGTCACTCAGACCTTAAAGACCCCAAATGGCACCCTATTCCCTATATAGTGCACTACTTTAGACCAGAGAATGGCACCCTATTCCCTATATAGTGCACTACTTTAGACCAGAGAATGGCACCCTATTCCCTATATAGTGCACTACTTTAGACCAGAGAATGGCACCCTATTCCCTATATAGTGCACTACTTTAGACCAGAGAATGGCACCCTATTCCCTATATAGTGCACTACTTTAGACCAGAGAATGGCACCCTATTCCCTATATAGTGCACTACTTTTGACCAGAGAATGGCACCCTATTCCCTATATAGTGCACTACTTTTGACCAGGGCCCAAAAGACACCAGTCACAGACAACACCAGACTTCAAAGCAGCTCAGAGTCCACCCCTAGCTCTCTGCCTTGTCTGACTGAGCTTGTTTGGAACAAGTTACGCCACAAACAAATTGTTCTCTAGGAAATACAGTCGTTCAGTACTTCGAAGAATGGAGCATGTTTCAACTTAGGTACCCAGCGGCCAGTGGGCAAAACTGCTTGAAATGACATTGT
>NW_028159896.1:0-1000 GCF_964263955.1 Coregonus lavaretus | reverse complement strand
ATATTAAGTTCTGCTTTTCTGATGTATGAAATACTTATGTCATGCAATAAAATGCAAATTAATTACTTAAAAGTCATACATTGTGATTTTCTGGATTTTTGTTTTAGATTCCGTCTCTCACAGTTGAAGTGTACCTATGATAAAAATTACAGACCTCTACATGCTTTGTAAGTAGGAAAACCTGCAAAATCGGCAGTGTATCAAATACTTGTTCTCCCCACTGTATGGGCCCCCCAGTTTTCAATTTGGGGTTTGATCATCTTAGTAAAAAATTGTGAAGGATGGTAACTAGTGCATGTATCATTGAGTGATAAGTGGATAAACCCTTATGTAGATACAATAGTTCAATCAGTAGGGCTGGTCAAAATGGCTAGCTGAACTTTAACTTTAACATTCCGTAAGTACATTATAATTCACATTGCTTCCTCTTCTATGGGCATAGTTGGAATGTATATGTTAGTGTTTACAAATGTTATCATCATCAGCATAGCGTCAAGTCGTTCCTCCTCTTATACTATTAGCCATGTGCGGAATGTCATTCACCTTATAGCCTATGAGCACGGCACAATAATGCAACTCCACCCAGCTTGCTTAATAACCTATGGGGCACTCTCGTGCAATAATCACCTTCCTCTCTCCACCAGTAGGCATAAATCTTGGGATGTATTTATATGTAAACTAACCTTGTTCTTTCACTTGCTGCGTTACAGCAAAAGTTACCGGCGACCCTCCACCTCCTCACCATCACCAGGCTCATCATTGGAACTCCTTTCTCCCAGCGGGGGGGTTTTGATGCCAGCTGCCCCGCATAGGGCTACCTGCCATCACATCATCTGGCTCTGAGGATCATCCCTCAGAGACAAGGCCATACCCAAAACTACTAAATCAAATTTCATATTTGCATTTTGTCTCTGTAGTTCGTTCAGTTAAGCATGTACTCGATTGCATTTCAATCTGGTGTAATGTTGTAGTTCAGGCTTAGTCATTATATATTTTGTTC
>NW_028159897.1:0-16794 GCF_964263955.1 Coregonus lavaretus | reverse complement strand
CCCCAGCAGCATATCCCTCATCCGCTCTACATGCAGGGCTGTTCAGTAATGACATCCCTCTGATAAATAACACACGAGGCTGAGGCCGGGGCCCTTTTACATGTCTGATCATATTACCTCCCTGACTTACCTGACACGGTCCCAACTGTCAGAACAGACAGCGTCTCACTCTACTCTACTTTATGCTGAGATGTCCCTATGGCTCTGGTCAAAAGTAGTGCTCCGTATATAGGGAATAAGGTTTCCTATGGTTGTAGTGTGGACAGGCCCCCTGCTACCTCCCTGCCTAAAGCACATGACATGGTCAGAACTGTCAGAACAGAACAGCGTCTTCTCATCCTGAGATGTCTAGTACTCAAGGGCAATACGTTAGACGTACTATAGACCTAGAAACCAACCTGTACTGTATGTGAGGCTCTTTGTTTTGTCAATGACCATAGTCTATCAATAGTCTATCAGTAGTCTATCAATAGTCTATCAATAGTCTATCAATAGTATATCAGCAGTCTATCAATAGTCTATCAATAGTCTATCAATAGTCTACCAATAGTATATCAATAGTCTATCAATAGTCTACTAATAGTCTATCAATAGTCTATCGATAGTCTACTAATAGTCTATCAATAGTCTACTAATAGTCTATCAATAGTCTACTAATAGTCTATCAATAGTATATCAATAGTCTATCAATAGTCTACTAATAGTCTATCAATAGTAAATCAATAGTCTATCAATAGTCTACTAATAGTCTATCAATAGTCTACTAATAGTATATCAATAGTCTATCAATAGTCTACTAATAGTCTATCAATAGTCTACTAATAGTCTATCAATAGGCCACATGCAATTGCTGAAGTTCGGTAAAAACATAGAAATAGAATTCAGCAAACCAGAGGTCGGTGGTTTGGGTCATAGAAATATAAATGACTAGAATGGATGTTCCCATTCCTGGTCACTCTATTTCTATGATTGCGATGGGACTCTGGCTTCCTGCTATCGCAGCCCGGCCTATTGCTTCACTGCCCTATTGATCTGGCCAGAGAAGATAACAGGAGCATTGATTCATCCCTTCAGCAGCTTGCTTAGTGTTAACCATCAGGCCAAGTTCAGTCTCAATAGTCTTCAATCAAGACAAGATTTTAAAGTGTCTCTGGACTAACTAACTGCTGCGTGGATCTGGCTATACGTTTCTGATTTGCAAAGGTTTCATTTATTTATTTATTTTTATTTATTTTTTAGCACGACAGCTATTTTGGCAGACGTATCACTAACCCTACTCACTACATTGTCATTGTCTACACTTGTAGTTGATTAATCAGTTTTTTCTCCAGTAGAGAGATGTAAAAGTGTCTCTGGACCGCATGGATCCTGACTCAGTACGCGTGACTAATTCTGCAGACGTTTCAAGATTTGTTTTTTTTTGCAGCAAAACTGCTAGAAGCCGATGTAATGCTACTATAATCCGTACTGCGTTGGCATGTTATACACTTGTCCTTGACACATCTGCCTTCTTTCTAGTAGGAGACCTAGCATGTCAGGTGGAAAGGGCTTTTGGGCTGATTCCCGGACACTTTATGCATGACTAATTCTGCAGACGTTTCAAGATTTGTTTTTTCGCAGCGCAACAGCCAAAGCCAATGTATTGTAGAGACATGGGGTCTCAATTTCCCTTCCCTGTCTAAATAAAGGTTAAATAAAACGTAAAAATGACTAGTTATCTCATCCTCACTGCATTGGAAAGTTTCTGTAACAGACTGGTCCTTGATGATTCTGTTGGTAACATGACTGGTGTAACAGCGTCTTGACTGCGTCCTAGACCCTGTACTGTACACATGACTAATTCTGCAGACGTGATTTTGCTATTGCAGTTGTTTTCTTGCAGTTTTTTTGTTGTTGTTGTTGCACCACACAACTGCCAGAGGCCGGTTTATTACTAGTATAATCCTCACTGCAGGTTACTGCAATACACTTGTCCTTAAATAATCTGTTCTCTCCAGTCTCCTGTTGTCTCCAAGCTAACATGAAAGACATATTTAGACAGACCGATAACAGAGCTCAGTGGGCAGAAAACTAGTAATTTTTCTGTCTTACACAAAGTTAGTGATTTCATTCTCACTACAGAGGAGTTGATTCGGTCCAAAGGGAAAACCTGGCGTTGCTAATTAGTTGTTGTGTTGAAGACGTGAGGAGGCATCTGAGGGTAGTACACAGTTAATTAACTGTTGGTTTTTTATTGGACTTTATTTTACTGAGATCACGATATTTAATTAGTAATTATATGGCGGTAACACGGTTGATACACAGTCATTACACAGTAATAACCTATGAACTATGTCTATGTGTACAGTTTTTTCAATTCAATTCAATACAACTTTTTTTTTTATCCCTTCAAGGATAATTAATAAAGGCATAGTCAGATAACAAATACAGTATCAACATCCTCAACATGTAATACAGTTGTTATAACCAGACAGACAGATAGACGGACAGACAGACGGACAGACAGACTGGTGGAGAGTTGAGCTAGCAACAGACAGACAGACTGACGGACAGATGGACTGGTGGCGAGTTGAGTTAGTAACGGACAGACAGACAGACAGATGCAGTGTTGAGTTTGTAGGAAACAGAACAGAACAGAACAGACAGATGCAGTGTTGAGTTGGTAGGAAACAGAACAGACAGATGCAGTGTTGAGTTGGTAGGAAACAGAACAGACAGATGCAGTGTTGAGTTGGTAGGAAACAGAACAGACAGATGCAGTGTTGAGTTGGTAGGAAACAGAACAGACAGATGCAGTGTTGAGTTGGTAGGAAACAGAACAGACAGATGCAGTGTTGAGTTTGTAGGAAACAGAACAGAACAGAACAGACAGATGCAGTGTTGAGTTGGTAGGAAACAGAACAGACAGATGCAGTGTTGAGTTGGTAGGAAACAGAACAGACAGATGCAGTGTTGAGTTGGTAGGAAACAGAACAGACAGATGCAGTGTTGAGTTGGTAGGAAACAGAACAGAACAGGCAGAGCAGTGTTGAGTTGGTAGGAAACAGAACAGACAGATGCAGTGTTGAGTTGGTAGGAAACAGAACAGACAGATGCAGTGTTGAGTTGGTAGGAAACAGAACAGACAGATGCAGTGTTGAGTTTGTAGGAAACAGAACAGAACAGAACAGACAGATGCAGTGTTGAGTTGGTAGGAAACAGAACAGACAGATGCAGTGTTGAGTTGGTAGGAAACAGAACAGACAGATGCAGTGTTGAGTTGGTAGGAAACAGAACAGAACAGGCAGAGCAGTGTTGAGTTGGTAGGAAACAGAACAGAACAGAGCAGTGTTGAGTTGGTAGGAAACAGAACAGAACAGAACAGAACAGGCAGAGCAGTGCAGTGTGTCCAGTGTTCCACTGCACCAAACCAATTCTCTTTTACTTTGCTGAAGCAGGGCAGATTTCTCCCAAGGCTTGCCTGCCTGTCTGTCTGCCTAGACTCAGTCAAAGATACAAGCAGTCAAATGAGGTCGTTCACTAAGGAGAACATTAAGGCAATAGCTGTAAGCATCCAATAATAATATAATTGTTGAATCCACAATGTGCGTGTGTCTCTATAGTGGGTTACTTCCACAAGTATACCTTTGAGGTGAAATGATTTCACCTGGAAGCGTACTTTTCATACATCATGCATTTTACAGGAATAATAATGTGTATATATATAATCTGGCTATGTTTTAGCAAAGGTTAATGCTGATATGGACTAGAATTCATAATTATCTTAAATAGGTGAAGCGTCAGGAGCTTTAGATGTCACATCAGCAGTGTGTGTGCTGTTAAAAAAACAGGCCTCTGTGTCTCACTCAGCCTTAAAGAGTTTGGAGTAGCACCCCCTGTGATGATGGACAGGTACCATTTTGAGTGGCTGATGATAGAAGTCTAGGGCCTACAGCTCTGTGATTGGCTGCTCCATATCGGTCATGAGCTCTGAGCTTTGTGAACTGTCAGAGTATCCGGCACCAATTATTGCTACCCCCCACAGTTTACCGCAGCATAATGACTCAACTAGGAAGGAGACCTTAGCCTGATCCCAGATCTCCAGACAATGACCATTGGAGTTGATAAGACAGCACAAACAGACCAGGCTAGGAGAGACATTTTGTCCCAGAAATAACACATCCATATTTGTTTATATTTTCAGTCTTGGAATTGAACTAGTAACATATTGGTAATACTTTTGTGGCATTTCAAAAACAGGTATGTTCTCTAATTACATTTACGTCATTTAGCAGACGCTACATTTTTTTTTTTTTCATACCCCCCGTGGGAATCGAACCCACAACCCTGGCGTTGCAAACGCCATGCTCTACCAACTGAGCTACATCCCTGCCGGCCATTCCCTCCCCTACCCTAGACGACGCTGGGCCAATTGTGCGCCGCCCCATGGGGTCTCCCGGTCTCGGCTGGCTACGACAGAGCCTGGATTCGAACCAGGATCTCTAGTGGCTTAGACCACTGCGCCACTCGGGAGTACAAAATACAGATTAGGAATATGTAGGCTACTTGAAAAGCAACAGTGAACAAACAGGGAGTAGTTACCGTAGACTTTAGCCTTGTTTCTACTGCAGTCAAAACGTTATCTACTGTGGTCATGAATTCACAGCAACGCACAGTATTACACAGAGCCATGATCGCATGGAACTCCCTTCCATCTCCAATGACTCAAGCAAACAGCAAAAGTACCTTTAAAAACATGATTCAACAACATCTCATGGAATGGCGAGGACTGTGAGGACACACACAAACCCACGCACACAATGACACACTCTAACGCACATATTTGTTGTTGTTGTGTTGTTTGTACAGTACCAGTCAAGAGTTTGGACACACCTACTCATTCAAGGGTTTTTCTTCATTTTTACAATTTTCTACACTGTAGAATAATAGTGAAGACATCAAAACTATGAAATGACACGTATGGAATCATGTAGTAACAAAAAAATAGTTAAACAAATCAAAATGTATTTTATATTTGAGATTCTTCAAATAGCCACCCTTTGCCTTGATGACAGCTTTGCCAGCTTGCAGAATGCTGTGGTAGCCATGCTGGTTAAGTGTGCCTTGAATTCTTAATAAATCACAGACAGTGTCACCAGCAAAGCACCCCTACACCATAACACCTCCTCCTCCATGCTTTACGGTGGGAACTACACATGTGGAGATCATCCGTTCACCCACACCGCGTCTCACAAAGACACGGCGGTTTGAACCAAAAATCTCCAATTTGGACTCCAGACCAAAGGACACATTTCCACCGGTCTAATGTCCATTGCTCGTGTTTCTTGGCCCAAACAGGTCTCTGGTTGGTGTCCTTTAGTAGTAGTTTCTTTGCAGTAATTCGACCATGAAGGCCTGATTGACACAGTCCCCTCTGAACAGTTGATGTTGAGATGTGTCTGTGACTTGAACTGTGTGAAGCATTTATTTGAGCTGCAATTTCTGAGGCTGGTAACTCTAATTAACTCTGGGTCTTCCTTTCCTGTGGCGGTCCTCATGAGAGCCAGTTTCATCATAGCGCTTGATGGTTTTCACAACTGCACTTGAAGAAACTTTCAAAGTTCTTGAAATCTTCTGTATTGACTGACCTTCATGTCTTAAAGTAATGATGGACTGTCGTTTCTCTTTGCTTATTTGATCTGTTCTTGCCATAATATGGACTTGGTCTTTTACCAAATAGGGCTATCTTCTGTATACCCCCCCTACCTTGTCACAACACAACTGATTGGCTCAAACGCATTAAGAAGGAAATAAATTCCACAAATTAACTTTTAAGAAGGCACACTTGTTAATTGAAATGCATTCCAGATGACTACCTCATGAAGCTGGTTGAGAGAATGCCAAGATTGTGCAAAGCTGTCATCAAGGCAAAGGGTGGCTATTTGAAGAATCTCAAATATTTAAATACATTTTGATTTGTTTAACACTTTTTTAGTTACTATATGATTCCATATGTGTTACTTCATAGTTTTGATGTCACTATTACTCTACAATGTAAAAATTGTTTAAAAAAATAAAGAAAAACCCTTGAATGAGTAGATGTGTCCAAACTTTTGACTGGTAATGTATATCGTTGCATTTAAAATAGTGTGACTGTCCTTGTCTATCAGTGTACCAGTGTTTTGTTACTTCACAACATAGCAGACATGTTGGAACAGCCTACAGTGGTGCTGTCCACGTTGAAAAATACCCTCTACAAGGAACTCCCACAATCCATCACTGGTGTGTTTACAGACATATTCAATCTCTCCCTATCCCTGCCTGCTGTCCCCACATGCTTCAAGATGGCCACCATTGTCCCTGTGCCCAAGAAAGAAAAGGTAACTGAACTAAATGACTATCGCCCCGTAGCACTCACTTCTGTCATCATGAAGTGCTTTGAGAGACTAGTCAAGGATCATATCACCTCTACCTTACCTGTCACCCTAGACCCACTTCAATTTGCTTACCGCCCCAATAGATCCACCGACGATGCAATCGCCATCACACTGCACACTGCCCTATCCCATCTGGACAAGAGGAATACCTATGTAAGAATGCTGTTCATTGACTATAGCTCAGCATTCAACACCATAGTACCTTCCAAGCTCATCATTAAGCTTGAGGCCCTGGGTTTGAACCCCGCCCTGTGCAACTGGGTCCTGGACTTCCTGACCGGCCGCCCCCAGGTAGTGAAGGTAGGAAACAACATCTCCACTTCGCTGATCCTCAACACTGGGGCCCCACAAGGGTGCGTGCTCAGCCCCCTTCTGTACTCCCTGTTCACCCATGTCTGCGTGGCCAAAGCACGCCTCCAACTCAATCATCAAATTTGCAGACGACACAACAGTAGTAGGCTTGATTACCAACAATGATGAGACAGCCTACAGGGAGGAGGTGAGGACTCTGGGAGTGTGGTGCCAGGAAAATAACCTCTCAGTCAACATCAACAAAACAAAGGAGATGATCGTGGACTTCAGGAAACAGCAGAGGGTGCACCCCCCTATCCACATCGACGGGACCGCAGTGGAGAAGGTGGAAAGCTTCAAGTTCCTTGGCGTACACATCACTGACAAACTGAAATGGTCTACCAACGCAGACAGTGTGGTGAAGAAGGTGCAACAGGAGGCTGAAGAAATGTGTCTTGGCACCTAAAACCCTCACAAACTTTTACATATGTACAATTGAGAGCATCCTGTCAGGCTGTATCACCGCCTGGTACGGCAACTGCACCGCCCGCAACCGCAGGGCTCTCCAGAGGGTGGTGCGGTCTGCCGAACGCATCACCAGGTGCAAAACTGCCTGCCCTCCAGGACACCTACAGCACCCAATGTCACAGGAAGGCCAAAAAGATAATCAAGGACAACAACCACCCGAGCCACTGCCTGTTCACCCCGCTATCATCCAGAAGGCGAGGTCAGTACAGGTGCATCACAACTGGGACCGAAAGAATGAAAAACAGCTTCTATCTCAAGGCCATCAGACTGTTAAATAGCCTTCACTAGCACATTAGAGGCTGCTGCTGCCTATTGAAATCACTGGCCACTTTAATAAATGGAACACTAGTCACTTCAATAATGTTTGCATATCTTGCATTACTCATCTCATATGTATATACTGTATTCTATACTATTCTACTGTATCTTAGTCTATGCCGCACTGACATTGCTTGTCCATATATTTATGTATATATTCTTAATTCCATGGCTTTACTTAGATTTGTGTGTGTTGGGTATATGTTGTGAAATTGTTAGATATTACTTGTTAGATATTACTGCACTGTCGGAGCTAGAAGCACAAGCATTTCGCTACACCCGGAATAACATCTGCTAAACACGTGTATGTGACCAATACAATTTGATTTGATTTGATTAATGCTTTCTATATCCAAATTAATTATAGCTGAAACCGCAGTACTCAGACAGAAACCAGGGGAGATTCAAGCTGAAATTAACAGTTCAATCTTAAACCTTTTTTCACCAATAAACTTTGTTGTTGTTGTTGTTTACACTATGTATACATTTGGGGACTATGGGACTTTAAATGGCTACTCTTTCTATCGTGTTTTAGGCCTCTCTTTAAATCGATCATTGCCCCCATATACTGACAGTGTGTCTTTCCTGGTTCTTGGAGGTGTGCTGCATATTCTCTACAGTAACTCCTGTCATCCGGGGAGGATGTGTGGACTCTTGGACTACATTCAGCATCGTTGTTTTGTACCGTCAGAAAGAGGTGTGGCACTGAAGTAAAAATAAATAAAGGTGCGTGTCTGTCCCAAATGGCACCCTATTCCCTATATAGGGCACGACCAGGGTCCATTGGGCTCTGGTCAAAAGTAGTGCACTATATAGGGAATAGGGTGTCATTTGGGACGGGGGACAATAACCTATGGCCTCCCAGCTTGCTCTGTTGGATGTTGGATGCTGACGTTAGTAATGTAATATCTATTTTTAAAGCCATCCAGCAGCAGCAGCTTTTCCTGACATGGTCACCCTCTTCCCCAAGATCCCTGATACTCTGACATGGTCAGCCTCTTCCCCAAGATCCCTGATACTCTGACACGGTCACCCTCTTCCCCAAGATCCCTGATACTCTGACATGGTCAGCCTCTTCCCCAAGATCCCTGATACTCTGACACGGTCACCCTCTTCCCCAAGATCCCTGATACTCTGACACGGTCAGCCTCTTCCCCAAGATCCCTGATACTCTGACATGGTCAGCCTCTTCCCCAAGATCCCTGATACTCTGACACGGTCAGCCTCTTCCCCAAGATCCCTGATACTCTGACATGGTCAGCCTCTTCCCCAAGATCCCTGATACTCTGACATGGTCAGCCTCTTCCCCAAGATCCCTGATACTCTGACATGGTCACCCTCTTCCCCAAGATCCCTGATACTCTGACACGGTCAGCCTCTTCCCCAAGATCCCTGATACTCTGACATGGTCAGCCTCTTCCCCAAGATCCCTGATACTCTGACACGGTCAGCCTCTTCCCCAAGATCCCTGATACTCTGACACGGTCAGCCTCTTCCCCAAGATCCCTGATACTCTGACACGGTCAGCCTCTTCCCCAAGATCCCTGATACTCTGACACGGTCAGCCTCTTCCCCAAGATCCCTGATACTCTGACACGGTCAGCCTCTTCCCCAAGATCCCTGATACTCTGACACGGTCAGCCTCTTCCCCAAGATCCCTGATACTCTGACACGGTCACCCTCTTCCCCAAGATCCCAGATACTCTGACACGGTCAGCCTCTTCCCCAAGATCCCTGATACTCTGACACGGTCAGCCTCTTCCCCAATATCCCTGATACTCTGACACGGTCAGCCTCTTCCCCAACTGTACTGTAGTTGGACACTGCCTTTGCCTCGTAGTCATGAAACTTTGAACAATGCCGGATCACTGGGTGGTGGACTGGAAGGACTGGCTGAGTTTCAGAGGTGAGTGATTCCTCACGAAACCAGGTCAAAGAAAGACCATCATTTTGGGGAATTTCACAAAATTATATCCATAGAATGATCCTTAGGAGGAAGTCTCGTTGAACTATATTTGTATTTAAAAGCATAATTGAGAAATAATTCATCAAATTTGGCATATTTATGTCATTTTGGCCTTTTTGGTCTCTTTTAAGATTTGGTAATGTTTCATCTGTAGGTGCTACAAATAATTGGTGTCATATGAAGGGTTACCGCTTCCTTTGTAACATGAGTACCGTGGAATTGAATTTTACAAAATGCAGCGTGTTCCACAAAATGTATACATACAGTGGGGGAAAAAAGTATTTAGTCAGCCACCAATTGTGCAAGTTCTCCCACTTAAAAAGATGAGAGAGGCCTGTAATTTTCATCATAGGTACACGTCAACTATGACAGACAAAATGAGAAAATAAATTCCAGAAAATCACATTGTAGGATTTTTTATGAATTTATTTGCAAATTATGGTATTATTTGGTCAATAACAAAAGTTTCTCAATACTTTGTTATATACCCTTTGTTGGCAATGACACAGGTCAAACGTTTTCTGTAAGTCTTCACAAGGTTTTCACACACTGTTGCTGGTATTTTGGCCCATTCCTCTATGCAGATCTCCTCTAGAGCAGTGATGTTTTGGGGCTGTCGCTGGGCAACACGGACTTTCAACTCCCTCCAAAGATTTTCTATGGGGTTGAGATCTGGAGACTGGCTAGGCCACTCCAGGACCTTGAAATGCTTCTTACGAAGCCACTCCTTCGTTGCCCGGGCGGTGTGTTTGGGATCATTGTCATGCTGAAAGACCCAGCCACGTTTCATCTTCAATGCCCTTGCTGATGGAAGGAGGTTTTCACTCAAAATCTCACGATACATGGCCCCATTCATTCTTTCCTTTACACGGATCAGTCGTCCTGGTCCCTTTGCAGAAAAACAGCCCCAAAGCATGATGTTTCCACCCCCATGCTTCACAGTAGGTATGGTGTTCTTTGGATGCAACTCAGCATTCTTTGTCCTCCAAACACGATGAGTTGAGTTTTTACCAAAAAGTTCTATTTTGGTTTCATCTGACCATATGACATTCTCCCAATCCTCTTATGTATCATCCAAATGCACTGTAGCAATCTTCAGACGGGCCTGAACATGTACTGGTTTAAGCAGGGGGACACGTCTCGCACTGCAGGATTTGAGTCCCTGGCGGCATAGTGTGTTACTGATGGTAGGCTTTGTTACTTTGGTCCCAGCTCTCTGCAGGTCATTCACTAGGTCCAACCGTGTGGTTCTGGGATTTTTGCTCACCGTTCTTGTGATCGTTTTGACCCCACGGGGTGAGATCTTGCGTGGAGCCCCAGATCGAGGGAGATTATCAGTGGTCTTGTATGTCTTCCATTTCCTAATAATTGCTCCCACAGTTGATTTCTTCAAACCAAGCTGCTTACCTATTGCAGATTCAGTCTTCCCAGCCTGGTGCAGGTCTACAATTTTGTTTCTGGTGTCCTTTGACAGCTCTTTGGTCTTGGCCATAGTGGAGTTTGGAGTGTGACTGTTTGAGGTAGTGGACAGGTGTCTTTTATACTGATAACAAGTTCAAACAGGTGCCAATAATACAGAGGAGGACAGAGGAGCCTCTTAAAGAATAAGTTACAGGTCTGTGATAGCCAGAAATCTTGCTTGTTTGTAGGTGACCAAATACTTATTTTCCACCATAATTTGCAAATAAATTCATAAAAAATCCTACAATGTGATTTTCTGGATTTTTTTTCCTCAATGTGTCTGTCATAGTTGACGTGTACCTATGATGAAAATTACAGGCCTCTCTCATCTTTTTAAGTGGGAGAACTTGCACAATTGGTGGCTGACTAAATACTTTTTTTCACCACTGTATATAACTTTTTTGAAAACTCTCAAAACCTAACTTAACTTACATAAATTGCACTGAAAATCGGTGGTCAGCTAGCTAGCTAGAAGGGTGTCGTTAGTCGCAAAATTTACCGTTGATTTCCAGTCAATTTAAATGTTGAGCTCGAGGTGATTTAGTCCTCCAACCGCTAGAGAAAGTCAGAAGTTTAAGATTTCGTCATGTTTCATCTGTAGGTGCTATAAAGAATTCGTGTCATATGAAGGTTTACTGCTTGCTCTGTAACATGAGTAGTATTGTCACGATCGTCTGAAGAAGCGGACCAATACGCAGCGCGTGGAGTGAACATGATGACTTTATTTAATAAAGCAACCACGAAAAACAACAAATGACGATAGTGAAGTCCTCTGTAACACTGACAGAAACATGGAACAAAAACCCACAAAACCAAGGAGAAACCACACAGTATAAATATGGCTCCCAATCAGAGATAACGAGCCGACAGCTGACACTCGTTACCTCCGATTGGGAGTCATATGACTAATCAAGCACAATCACCAAACAAAGAAATCAACAACCTAGACACCCCAACATAGAAATACACCCAAACAAATGAAAAATGAACAACCCTGGCTCAAATATCAAAGTCCATGGAGCCAGAGTGTCACAGTACCCCCCCCTAAAGGTGCGAACTCCGGGCGCACCAACATAAGGACTAGGGGAGGGTCTGGGTGGGCGTCTGTCCACGGTGGCGGCTCTGGCCCCGGTCGTGATCCCCACCCCACCACAGTCACAACCTGCTTCAGTAGCCTCCTCCCAATGACCACCCTCCAACTAACCCCACCTGGACTAAGGGGCAACACCGGACTAAGGGGCAGCACCGGACTAAGGGGCAGCACCGGGATAAGGGGCAGCACCGGGATAAGGGGCAGCACCGGGCTAAGGGGCAGCACCGGACTAAGGGGCAGCACCGGGCTAAGGGACAGTACCTGACTAAGGGGCAGCACCGGACTGAGGGGCAGCTCCGGACTGAATGGCGGATCCTGGCTGGCTGGCTCTGGCGGATCCTGGCTGGCTGGCGGATCCGGGCTGGACGGCTCATGGCTGGCTGACGGATCTGGCTGCTCATGGCTGGCTGACGGATCTGGCTGCTCATGGCTGGCTGACGGATCTGGCTGTTCATGGCTGGCTGACGGATCTGGCTGCTCATGGCTGGCGGAAGGCTCTGGCTGATCCTGTCTGGCGGACGGCTCTGGCTGATCCTGTCTGGCGGAAGGCTCTGGCTGATCCTGTCTGGCGGAAGGCTCTGGCTGATCCTGTCTGGCGGAAGGCTCTGGCTGATCCTGTCTGGCGGAAGGCTCTGGCTGATCCTGTCTGGCGGAAGGCTCTGGCTGCTCCTGTCTGGCGGAGAGCTCTAGCGGCTCCGGTCTGGCGGACGGCTCTGAAGGCTCATGGCAGACGGGCGGCTTTGCAGGCTCAGTACAGACGGGCAGTTCCTGCGGCGCTTGGCAGACGGACAGTTCAGACGGCGTTGGGCAGACGGGCAGTTCAGACGGCGTTGGGCAGACGGACAGTTCAGGCCCCGTTGGGCAGACGGGCAGTTCAGACGGCGTTGGGCAGACGGACAGTTCAGGCCCCGTTGGGCAGACGGCAGACTCTGGCTGTCTGAGGCGCATCGTAGGCCTGGTGCGTGGTGCCGGAACAGGAGGTACCGGGCTGAGGACACGCATCTCAGGGCTAGTGCGGGGAGAAGCAACAGGGCATGCTGGACCCTGGGGACGCACCGTAGGCCTGATGCGTGGTGCCGGAACTGGAGGTACCGGGCTGAGGACACGCATCTCAGGGCTAGTGCGGAGAGAAGCAACAGGGCATGCTGGACCCTGGGGACGCACCGTAGGCCTGATGCGTGGTGCCGGAACTGGAGGTACCGGGCTGAGGACACGCATCTCAGGGCTAGTGCGGGAAGCAGGAACAGGGCATACTGGACCCTGGGGACGCACCGTAGGCCTGATGCGTGGTGCCGGAACTGGAGGTACCGGGCTGAGGACACGCATCTCAGGGCTAGTGCGGGAAGCAGGAACAGGGCATGCTGGACCCTGGGGACTCACATTAAGCCTAGTGCGGAGAGCAGCAACAGGACGCACAGGACTCGGGAGACACACAGGAGGCTTGGGGCGTGGTGTAGGCACTGGTGGGAAAGGGCTGGCGACGCGCACCGTATCCCTGGTGCGAGTGGCCGGAACAGGCCGGGCCGGGCTGGCGAAGCGCACCGTATCCCTGGTGCGAGTGGCCGGAACAGGCCGGGCTGGGCTGGCGAAGCGCACCGTATCCCTGGTGCGAGTGGCCGGAACAGGCCGGGCTGGGCTGGCGAAGCGCACCGTATCCCTGGTGCGAGTGGCCGGAACAGGCCGGGCGGGGCTGGCGAAGCGCACCGTATCCCTGGTGCGAGTGGCCGGAACAGGCCGGGCCGGGCTGGCGAAGCGCACCGTATCCTTGGTGCGAGGGGTCGTAACAGGCCGGACCGTACTGGAGGCACACACCACTGGCTCTACCCCGGGAACTGGAACGGGCCGGACCGGACTGGATACACACCTCAGTCTCTCACGCCGTGCCTCTACATCTCCTTTCCCTACTTTGGCCAGTGACCCCCGTAACCTGGTTGCCTCTTGAATTCGCCCCTTCTCTGCCTCCGTTAGCCCCGTCGTCCAAGCCATGTGCCCCCCCCAAAAAACTTTTTGGGGTTGCCTCTCGTCCTTCCAACGATGATGGCCCTGCTGACGCCGTTGCTCCTCTCGCCGTCGTCTCTCCACCGTTTCGCTCCATGGACGGCGATCCATCCCATCCAGGATCTCCTCCCAAGTCCAGGACCCCTTTCCGTCCAAAATCTCCTCCCATGTCCAGGAAGCCTTTGGAGCTGGGTCCTGTTGCCGCTTGACACGCTGCTTGGTCCTTTGATGGTGGGTTTTTCTGTCACGATCGTCTGAAGAAGCGGACCAATACGCAGCGCGTGGAGTGAACATGATGACTTTATTTAATAAAGCAACCACGAAAAACAACAAATGACGATAGTGAAGTCCTCTGTAACACTGACAGAAACATGGAACAAAAACCCACAAAACCAAGGAGAAACCACACAGTATAAATATGGCTCCCAATCAGAGATAACGAGCCGACAGCTGACACTCGTTACCTCCGATTGGGAGTCATATGACTAATCAAGCACAATCACCAAACAAAGAAATCAACAACCTAGACACCCCAACATAGAAATACACCCAAACAAATGAAAAATGAACAACCCTGGCTCAAATATCAAAGTCCATGGAGCCAGAGTGTCACAAGTATGTTGATTTCAAAAACTATTTTTTACATTAATTTATAAATATATATACAAAAATTGTTTTAAAATTGCTTAATTTTTCCAATATATTGTTGAACGTAGTATACTCTATGGACATATACGTTCCAGAGTGGGATCACTGAAATAATAATCAAATCAAATCATTGTTGGATAAAAGCGTCTGCTATAATGACAATGTATACTACATTGTTATTAGGTAAACTCCATGGGTCTACCGTTTTGCTGCCATGTCAATGACCAGAACAAACCCACTGTGAATGCTTTGACGGCTCTGGGCTTCACCAGGTGTACCCACACGGAGAACATGGCATCACTGCTACAATGCAAGACTAAAAAGTCTCTTGACTGAGAAATGTGCAATCCTACTGAAATGTTCTGTAATAAAGATTATATGATGACAAATGCGATTGGTGGGTTTTTTTCTTCCCTCCCCTATACATTTCTCAATTTCCATCTTAATACTATGAAAACAATGTAATACTAAGACAAGGCAGACTATAATCTGTTCGTTCTGAGAGTCAAACACTCAAACATTGGCCGTGGTGTAACTACCAACGTGCTTCCTGGCAGTGCAGTATGAATCTCATTTTAATCCTCCTCCCTGATGCCAATGTAATCTATCTAAACCACAGTCCTACCTCTAGCTCACCTATTTTCCCTTTGTACTGCAATACTACAGGGCTCTTGTTAAAAGCAACGCGCTATATAGGAAATAGGGTGCCGCTATATAGGAAATAGGGTGCCACTTTGGGATGCACTTTGGGATTGCTTCTGTTTTAGCAGCAATGCACCACTCAAGTCTACACTGCAGGCAACTTGACAAATTAGTAGCGATGGGATAGAAGGAGAGGAGAGGAGAGCAGAGCAGAGCAGGGGGAGAGGAGAGGAGAGAAGAGGATAGAGCAGGGGGAGAGGAGAGTGGAGAGCAGGGGGAGAGGAGAGGGGAGAGCAGGGGGAAGAGGAGAGGGGAGAGCAGGGGGAGAGGAGAGGGAGAGCAGGGGAGAGGAGAGGGGAGAGCAGGGGGAGAGGAGAGGGGAGAGACGGGGGAGAGGAGAGGAAAGAGCAGGGGAGAGGAGAGGGGAGAGGCAGGGGAGAGGAGAGGAGATAGAGCAGGGGAGAGGAGAGGGGAGAGCAGGGGGAGGAGAGGGGAGAGCAGGGGAGAGGAGAGGGGAGAGCAGGGGGAAGGGAGAGGATAGAGCAGGGGGAGAGGAGAGGATAGAGCCAGGGGAGAGGAGAGGGGAGAGCAGGGGGAGAGGAGAGGATAGAGCAGGGGAGAGGAGAGGCTAGTGCAGGGGGAGAGGAGAGGAGTGCAGGGGAGAGAGAGGATAGTGCAGGGGGAGAGGAGAGGATTAGAGCAGGGGGAGAGGAGAGGCTAGTGCAGGGTGAGGAGAGGAAGTGCAGGGGAGAGGAGAGGGAGAGCAGAGGGCAGAGGGAGGGGAGAGCAGGGGGAGAGGGAGGGGAGAGGGCAGGGGGAGAGGAGAGGGGAGAGCAGGGGCTGAGGGGTGCTTGGTGGCTTGCACTACTACTGTATCCACCGTCCCATACCGCATTTATGTCCCACTGTATCCTCTCCTTCTTTTCCCCCTGCATGTCAGGGACACAGAGTAATACCCACTATTCCCCTGCATAGTCAGGGACACAGAGTAATACCCTCTATTCCCCCTGCATAGTCAGGGACACAGAGTAATACCCTCTATTCCCCCTGCATAGTCAGGGATACAGAGTAATACCCTCTATTTCCCCCTGCATAGTCAGGGATTACAGGAGTAATACCCTCTATTCCCCCTGCATAGTCAGGGACACAGAGTAATACCCTCTATTCCCCCTGCATAGTCAGGGACACAGAGTAATACCCTCTATTCCCCCTGCATAGTCAGGGATACAGAGTAATACCCTCTATTCCCCCTGCATAGTCAGGGATACAGAGTAATGCCCTCTATTCCCCCTGCATAGTCAGGGACACAGAGTAATACCCTCTATTCCCCCTGCATAGTCAGGGACACAGAGTATTACATACAGGAGGGTCCACATGGGACACACGTAAAGGCATGTGGATAGCATGGCCATGTGGATGCATAATTGGTACAC
>NW_028159898.1:0-2000 GCF_964263955.1 Coregonus lavaretus | reverse complement strand
TACTTGAACTTGTGTCCTCAAACGTGAGTACACCTCAGCAAATTCCAGACCTTTCTAAAACTATGCAACATTACCAGTTATTGTTTATGGCCAATTCATGAAAAATAATTACGTTTGGGTATGTCTAGTTAGGCGGAAATCAACATTTTGCCCTATCAATAGGCTAAATTACACATTATGACTCCAGAGTGATCTGTTCATGCAATCTGTAGTCTATGACATTTCTGATTTAGATGATTTTTCACGAAGTAGTTTAAATGTAGTGATCTACTTTTTCAAAGTAACTTCAGTTAAGTAAACTACACTGAGTGTACAAAACATTAGGAACACCTTCCTAATATTGAGTTGCACCCCCCTTTTGCCCTCAGAACAGCCTCAATTCATCAGAGCATGGACTCTACAAGGTGTCGAAAAGCATTCTACAGGGATGCTGGCCCATGTTGACTCCTATAATTCCCACAGTTGTGTCAAGTTGGCTGGATGTCCTTTGAGTGGTGGACCATTCTTGATACTCACGGGAAACCGTTGAGTGTGAAAAACCCAGCAGCGTTACAGTTCTTGACGCACTCAAACTGGTGCGCCTGGTACCTACTACCGTACCCCGTTCAAAGGCACTTAAATATTTTGTCTTGCCCATTCACCCTCTGAATGGCACACATATACAATCCATGTCTCCATTGTCACAAGGCTTTAAAATCTGTGTCAAGGCTTCTTTAACCTGTCTCCTCCCCTTCATCTACACTGATTGAAGTGGATTTAAAAGGTGACATCAATAAGGGATCATAGCTTTCACCGGGATTCACCTGGTCAGTCTATGTCATGGAAAGAACAGGTGTTCCTGATGTTTTGTACACTCAGTGTATATGTTTCTTAAGGGTAGCTTTAGTGTAGCTTAACTTTTTCCAGTGTGAAGTAATTGGTAGCATGGTAAACAACATTTTCTGAGTAGCTTCCTCAACACTGTGTGTGTGTGTGTGTGTGCAGCTTATTACTAATTGTTTGCGACACTTGTTTGCTCTGCCGCAATAAGATCATGCTTTTTAAGCTGTGCTCTACAGATAAGGCAATCAGTCAGTTTACCCTAAGCAGAGTGAAAACCCTGCTGGCCTGGTTCTCCGGACTGACACTTCAAATCTCTGATTCACCTCCTACACATCTCCAACAACTAGAACGTTCACCCTGATCCACAGGAATATATGGCTACATAAGACAGGCCTATATGCTTTATATGGCAGTGAGAGTCACACAACTGGGAACTGGAGACAGCTTCACTCTTTTTTTTGTTTTTTTGTTGGGTAGATCAGCTTTAATATTGCAGATAGATTGTAACTTCCATCAATGTAATTGTCTGCATCATTGAAATTGCAACCAACGTTCTATGGCTTGTTTCAGAAATAGTGATATTTGGGAGATGATTTCCTTTTCAAATAACTGAAAGTGAGAGGTTGTAATCTGAATAAAGGGGAAAAGGCCATTCCTGAACATGGGGTGAGACAATCTTACTAATTTGCTAGAGAACCAATTCAGATTTAAGTATAACTTTTGTATGACTGAAGCTTTTAGTGATATGTCTAATGCTTTAATATTTAATAATTAATTTTGTCTTGCTTGCCGTTCCAAATAAAATGGAATCTTTTTTTCTCATATAATTTAAAAAACTGTTCGCTAGGCGTAGGCAAGTCCATAAGCAAATAGGTAAACTGGGATAATACTAAAGAGTTAATCAGGGTGATTTTTCCACAAATAGACAGGTATTTACCTTTCCATGGTAGCAAGATCTTATCTATTTTTGCTAACTTTCATTTGATCATTAAAGATCATTTATTTCATTTGGGATATGTATTCAGAGTATATCCACATCACCATCAGACCATTTTATTGGTAAACTACATGGTAATGTAGGGTTCCACCTGGAACCAAAAGGGGTTCTTCAAAGGGTTGTCCTATGGGGACAGCCAAAGAACCCTTTTTGGTTCTAGATAGCACCTTTTTTTCTAAGA
>NW_028159899.1:0-33381 GCF_964263955.1 Coregonus lavaretus | reverse complement strand
AGAGAGAGAGAGAGAGAGAGAGAGAGAGAGAGAGAGAGAGAGAGAGAGAGAGAGAGAGAGAGGTGGAAGAGAGAGCCCCTGCTACTCTGCTACTCTGCTACTCTGCTACTCTGCTACTGTTTAACGGATGTTGCTTGATTGGTAATGAAAAAATAACAGAAAAACAAGCATGCTTTCTGCTTTATCCCAGCTTTAAAAGACACACAAAGGTTGGAGAGGTCGGAAGAGAGGGTCAGCCATAGTGTGTGTTCCAAATGTAACTTTATTATCTGTATAGTCGATCTCCTTTTGACCAGAGCACTATGGGACACAGGTCTGTATGGAGCAGTTTATACACCACCTGAAGCATTGGTCACCAACCGGTCTGGTCGATCTCCAAGGCATTCCAAGTCAATCACCAAACATTTCTGTAAAAAAATCCCAATGATAAAGCAAAGACAGTACAGTAGGAAGATATGCAGAAACTGCTTCTCCAATAGCAATCCCCGATCACGCTTGTAGGCGATGTCATGGCAACGTTGGCTAGCTAAGCTCATGCATAGAAAAACGTCATCGGGTCTAACTGCGCATTGCGGAGGCCATCAAATCAAAAGGCACTCCTTCGATGTAAAGTCGTTGTTGACAAAAATTATAACGTGTTAGTTTGACACTTTCATGAGGTTGGCGTAAAAACATGTTCAACTACTTAAGGCATTGTCTTAAATCTAGGTTTTGCCTTTAGATTTTGAGAAAATTAACAACTTAGGAAGATTTCACTTTCATTTTAACTTCTCTCATTGACTTCTCAAACCCTGGCCTAGTCTGCCTGGTCTGCCTGGTCTGTTTGGTCTGCCTGGTCTGTTTGGTCTGCCTGGTCTATTTGGTCTGTTTGGTCTGCCTGGTCTGTTTGGTCTGTTTGGTCTGCCTGGTCTATTTGGTCTGTTTGGTCTGTTTGCTCTGTTTGGTCTGCCTGGTCTGTTTGGTCTGCCTGGTCTGTTTGGTCTGCCTGGTCTATTTGGTCTGTTTGGTCTGTTTGCTCTGTTTGGTCTGCCTGGTCTGTTTGGTCTGCCTGGTCTGTTTGGTCTGCCTGGTCTGTTTGGTCTGCCTGGTCTGTTTGGTCTGCCTGGTCTGCCTGGTCTGTTTGGTCTGCCTGGTCTGCCTGGTCTGTTTGGTCTGCCTGGTCTGTTTGGTCTGCCTGGTCTGTTTGGTCTGCCTGGTCTGTTTGGTCTGCCTGGTCTGTTTGCTCTGTTTGGTCTGCCTGGTCTGTTTGGTCTGCCTGGTCTGTTTGGTCTGCCTGGTCTGCCTGGTCTGCCTGGTCTGTTTGGTCTGCCTGGTCTGTTTGGTCTGCCTGGTCTGTTTGGTCTGTTTGGTCTGCCTGGTCTGTTTGGTGTGTTTGGTCTGCCTGGTCTGTTTGGTGTGTTTGGTCTGCCTGGTGTGTTTGGTCTGCCTGGTCTGTTTGGTCTGCCTGGTCTGTTTGGTCTGTTTGGTCTGTTTGGTCTGCCTGGTCTGTTTGGTCTGTTTGGTCTGTTTGGTCTGCCTGGTCTGTTTGGTGTTGTTACGGATACAGGTATCCTGTGTGTGTTTTTGTGTTTTTCCTCTCCTTCTGCCCTAATCACAGGTGTCTTTTATGTTCCTGATTGGTGGTCGTTGGGGGTGTCCCACCTGTCCGACATCCGTTCGTCTGCTGATTGCTGAGGTGGACCAATCAGTGGACACTCCTCTTTATTGCACCACCTGTTTCTGTTTTTTCATTACCCAATCACATCACACATCCCCTTGTTTTAAAAAGCCAGTCAGTTGTTTTTTTTTTGACAGAGACTCTTTTGTGTGTGAGTATGGATACTGTGGTGTCTTGGTTTTTGTGTACTCACTCATTTGCTGTTTACTCCATATTGGACCTATGTTGTTTGTTTGTGCCTGGGAAAAGGGGGTTTAGCAAGTGGCCCTTGGGCCTACACTACCCATAGGGCAACCTTGACTAAACACACTAGTTAGACCTGAGCGGACCACCCACTGTATTTTAGTATGGTTAGCAGTAAGCTTAGCGGTTCTTGAGGCAGGCAAGATCAGTTTAGGGGTTTTTGACTTTATTGTTTCATTCCTTGGGGTCCTGCTCAGCCCCTTTTCCCCAAACCTTTACCGTGAGTTTTATAATAAACATTTGGTGTTTGACGGTAGCTTATGGTTGTCGGGTGTATTTTGTTCTAACTGTTCCTTGGCAATATTCTGATTCGCACGAGTTACGTTACGGGTCTTTTTTCCAACCAACCTAGACTTTTAAAGCCACGGGGTTCGTAACAGGTCTGCCTGGTCTGCCTGGTCTGTTTGGTCTGCCTGGTCTGCCTGGTCTGTTTGGTCTGCCTGGTCTGCCTGGTTTGGTCTGTTTGGTCTGTTTGGTCTGTTTGGTCTGCTTGGTCTGCCTGGTTTGGTTTGTCTGGATAAAGCCTTGCGTTCCTTTTTTATTGTTGTATATTTTTTACGCACTGTTGGCGGTAGGTGCACTTGAATCAGCAGCGCTAGCACCGGGAAGCCAAAGTGTTCCCATTTTGAACCATTTCATGTGTCTGAAGGTAGAACTCTGCCTACCCGGCAGGCCCAGAGAGCAAATCAAGTGCACCTATAGGCCTACCACTGGCCAATCAGATAGCTCAGATCTCCATGTCAGCACAGTTTCCTCACACCGTAGACTGTAAAAAGAGGCCTCAAACGCACAGCAAAGTTGATAATGTGAGATTTCAAAACTTTTAAAACCATGACTAGAGAGAGACTCAACTAGAGAGAGAATACAGCAAAGAGCTGCTGTTTTTATCAGTAAGTTAATGTTTAAGTTGTTATTCAACACTGTCTACACTTTGTTTAACACTTTTATAAGCCATAAAATGCCCGTTCTCCCTACTTCCACTCACACTACAACCAGCACTGCGGCTGCAATGAATGAGTACAGCAAAGTTTTCCGATAAGCTTGCGTTATTATTAGAGGCATGCCTTTTTTTATATCGAGGAATATTTCACTTTCTCTGGTCATCGGAGTAACAACATGAATTGGTGCACGAGGCAGAAATTATGCAGTGCTACTTAAGTTTCGTCATCAGCTGGAAGACTGTTTCCCCTTTTCTCAGCGGAGGGAGGGAGAGCAGAGGGACGGTGAGCGGAGGGAGGGAGAGCGGAGGGAGGGAGAGCGGAGGGAGGGAGAGCAGAGGGAGGGAGAGCGGAGGGAGGGAGAGCAGAGGGACGGTGAGTCGGGAGAGAGGCAGCTTCCCTGCTGCTCCCTACCCTCAGACTGACCATCAGATGCAGGCCATCAGTCCAGTAAAAAAAATAAAAAAGCTAATTATTATGCTCACTTAGCTGTGCCTCACAAGTAATACAAATGATCTATTACCAGTGTGATCATATACCTAACATTTCTTTTTGATAATTTCAAATTAGTCTGAGAAGAGCAACATTGGCAGGGTAATTCAATCATAGCCAATATGCAGCGATAATGTACTGGGCCTATAGCCTACTGCACAAACCTCATTGCTACAGAACTGTTGTTAATTGGTTCATGTTGCACAGGCTTACGTTTTTTAAGTCATGTTATTATAATTGTTTTACCGTAGATCTCGGCTTGCATTTTGACTCAGAAAGTGATCTTGACTCAGAAAAGGTTGGTGACCTCTGACCTAAAGCATAGGTTAATAATAATAAACAGCAGAGGCCTATCAAGGAGGAATATCACAGCAGAGGCCATAGGAGGAATATCAAGCTAAAGGTTGTGAAGGAAAACAGCAGAAGCCATGAGAGAGCATATTAGCTGAGGTAACGTTACACTTCCAGCCCCCTGAGAACCCCACAGCTCCAGCCCCAGCCATCTCACCAGACAAACCCTTCTGGGACAAATATTACTTCCTTTCACTTCCTGAATGTTGCTCTCTTTTTGGATATGTTTATAAGATAGCGGGCACACACACACACACACACACACACACACACACACACACACACGCACGCACGCACGCACGCACGCACGCACGCACACACACACACACACACACACACACACACACACACACACACACACACACACACAAACAGAAACTCACATAGAACATAAAACCTCCCACACACTCCATTAGTTAGCGTTGGGAAATATCCATTTAGTCATTTTCTGTTAATGTAGTATACTAAACTAAAATATATAAATGCAACATGCAACAATTTCAAAGATTTTACTGAGTTACAGTTCATATAAGGAAATCAGTCAATTGAAATAAATTCATTAGGCCCTAATCTATGGATTTCACACGACTGGGCAGGGGCACAGCTATGGGTGGGCGTGGGAGGGCACAAGCATTTCGCTACACCCGCAATAACATCTGCTAAACACGTGTATGTGACAAATCACATTTGATTTGATATATAGCTTAGTGAAGGACACCAGACACACTAACCACGCTATACGGTGTAGTGAAGGACACCAGACACACTAACCACGCTATACGGTGTAGTGAAAGACAACAGACACACTAACCACGCTATACGGTGTAGTGAAAGACAACAGACACACTAACCACGCTATACGGTGTAGTGAAGCACACCAGACACACTAACCACGCTATACGGTGTAGTGAAAGACAACAGACACACTAACCACGCTATACAGTGTAGTGAAGGACACCAGACACACTAACCACGCTATACGGTGTAGTGAAGGACACCAGACACACTAACCACGCTATACGGTGTCGTGAAGGACAACAGACACACTAACCACGCTATACGGTGTAGTGAAGGACACCAGACACACTAACCACGCTATACGGTGTAGTGAAGGACACCAGACACACTAACCACGCTATACGGTGTCGTGAAGGACAACAGACACACTAACCACGCTATACAGTGTAGTGAAGGACACCAGACACACTAACCACGCTATACGGTGTAGTGAAGGACACCAGACACACTAACCACGCTATACGGTGTAGTGAAGGACACCAGACACACTAACCACGCTATACGGTGTAGTGAAGGACACCAGACACACTAACCACGCTATACGGTGTCGTGAAGGACAACAGACACACTAACCACGCTATACGGTGTAGTGAAGGACACCAGACACACTAACCACGCTATATGGTGTAGTGAAGGACACCAGACACACTAACCACGCTATACGGTGTAGTGAAGGACAACAGACACACTAACCACGCTATACGGTGTAGTGAAGGACACCAGACACACTAACCACGCTATACGGTGTAGTGAAGGACACCAGACACACTAACCACGCTATACGGTGTCGTGAAGGACAACAGACACACTAACCACGCTATACAGTGTAGTGAAGGACACCAGACACACTAACCACGCTATACGGTGTAGTGAAGGACACCAGACACACTAACCACGCTATACGGTGTAGTGAAGGACACCAGACACACTAACCACGCTATACGGTGTAGTGAAGGACACCAGACACACTAACCACGCCATATGGTGTAGTGAAGGACACCAGACACACTAACCACGCTATACGGTGTAGTGAAGGACAACAGACATACTCCGTGTGTTCTTCCCCTGACACACACACACAAAAATCCAGAAAATCACATTGTGCTGCAGGATTTTAATCCATGACGGCGTAGTGTGTTACTAATGGTTTTCTTTGAGACTGTGGTCCCAGCTCTCTTCAGGTCATTGACCAGGTCCTGCCGTGTAGTTCTGGGCTGATCCCTCATCTTCCTCATGATCATTGATGCCCCACGAGGTGAGATCTTGCAAGGAGCCCCAGACCGAGGGTGATTGACCGTCATCTTGAACTTTTAATAATTTTCGAATAATTGCGCCAACAGTTGTTGCCTTCTCACCAAGCTGCTTGCATATTGTCCTGTAGCCCATCCCAGTCTTGTGCAGATCTACAATTTTATCCCTGATGTCCTTACACAGCTCTCTGGTTTTGGCCATTGTGGAGAGGTTGGAATCTGTTTGATTGAGTGTGTGGACAGGTGTCTTTTATACAGGTAACGAGTTCAAACAGGTGCAGTTAATACAGGTAATGAGTGGAGAACAGGAGGGCTTCTTAAAGAAAAACTAACAGGTCTGTGAGAGCCGGAATTCTTCCTGGTTGGTAGGTGATCAAATACTTATGTCATGCAATAAAATGCAAATTATTTACTTAAAAATCATACAATGTGATTTTCTGGATTTTTGTTTTAGATTCTGTCTCTCACAGTTGAAGTGTACCTATGATAAAATTACAGACCTCTACATGCTTTGTAAGTAAGAAAACCTGCAAAATCGGCAGTGTATCAAATACTTGTTCTCCCCACTGTATAGGCATCTTAACAAACACAGACACACACACAGACACAGACACAGACACAGACACAGACAAAGACAAAGACAGAGAGAGATTGTACCGTTATGACTATAACTGTTCCCTGAAGGAGGGAAATTAGGGTTACTTCTTTGTATCATTCCAAGGTTAAGGTTAGGCATTAACTCTGAATTCTTAAGGTTAGGCATTAACTCTGAATTCTTAAGGTTAGGCATTAACTCTGAATTCTTAAGGTTAGGCATTAACTCTGAATTCTTAAGGTTAGGCATTAACTCTGAATTCTTAAGGTTGGGCGTTAACTCTGAATTCTTAAGGTTAGGTATTAACTCTGAATTCTTAAGGTTAGGCATTAACTCTGAATTCTTAAGGTTAGGTATTAACTCTGAATTCTTAAGGTTAGGCATTAACTCTGAATTCTTAAGGTTAGGCATTAACTCTGAATTCTTAAGGTTAGGTATTAGGTAAGGCTAAGGTAAGGGTTAAGGTATGGGATAGGCTTAAAACAAAAATATCAAAAACAACTTTCGAACACGCTCTTTGGAACCAGAGGCAGATGCTTACACCTATCCTCCATCCCCATCCACAAGACCCTAGAAAAACCGAAACCTACTTGAAGGTAAAAGCACTCACTGTTGCCCCTAGTGGCCTGTTTCCACATCATCTCCCGACGTCCTCAGACATGAATGTACTTCGAATACCGACTTGTATCACGGGTGACCTGGCTGAGCCAGGAGGCTCTTTAGTCTAAGCTAGGCTAGGTAGCCTCTTTGACCGCAGCACGGTCCATTTTGAATAACCAAGCAACTTAATGCTACCTATAGTAAACAAGAGAGTTAACCAAGCAACTCCAACGTGGGGAGGCACCCTCCCTCACTCTCAAACCTCCCTCCCTCTCAATCCTCCCTCTCTCTCAAACCTCCCTCACTCTCAACCCTCCCTCACTCTCAACACTCCCTCCCTCTCAATCCTCCCTCTCAAACCTCCCTCCCTCTCAAGCCTCCCTCTCAAGCCTCCCTCACTCTCAAACCTCCCTCACTCTCAAACCTCCCTCCCTCTCAAGCCTCCCTCACTCTCAAACCTCCCTCACTCTCAAACCTCCCTCACTCTCAAACCTCCCTCCCTCTCAACCCTCCCTCCCTCTCAACCCTCCCTCACTCTCAAACCTCCCTCACTCTCAATCTTCCCTCCCTCTCAAGCCTCCATCTCAACCCTCCCTCCCTCTCAACCCTCTCTCCTTCTCAAGCCTCCCTCCCTCCCAGCTGATGACAGACTGCCTATCCTCCTCAGAAGTTGCTACGATACCAGCTCTCCTCCACTCTGTGTGCGTGCATGTTCAGTGTTGTGTGTTTTAACAGAAGTATACATGCACTTCTGAATATCAAAAATTCACGGAAACACTGCCAACTCTATTTCCATCTGTCACCAAGGCAATGCAGGGAGAGAGAAGGATGGCGGGCTGGGTGGAGGGATGGAGAGGTGGAGAGGAGGAATGGAGGGAAAATATGAACTACAGAGCAGCCATGGTAAACAGGTTCTAAACTTAGCACAGGGTTTATTTGTGTTTTAATATTCCGCTAATAAAATACAGAGAAATATGCAGGAAGTGGGGACATGGCTGTGTGTGTGTCTGTGTGTGTGTGTGTGTGTGTGGCTGAGTCTGTGTGTGTGTGGGTGAGTCTATGTGTGTGTGTTTGAGTCTATGTGTGTGTGGGTGAGTCTGTGTGTGTGGGTGAGTCTGTGTGTGTGTGGGTGAGTCTGTGTGTGTGGGTGAGTCTCTGTGTGTGGGGGTGAGTCTGTGTGTGTGGCTGTGTGTGTGTGTGTGTGTGTGTGTGTGTGTGTGTGTGTGTGTGTGTGTGTGTGTGTCTGTGTGTATGGGTGAGTCTGTGTGTGTGTGTCTGTGTGTGTGTGAGTGTGTGTGTGTGAGTCTGTGTGTGTGTGTGTGTGTGTGTGTGTGTGTGTTTGTGTGTGTGTGTGTGTGGGTGTGGGTGTGCGCTTGTCTATGTTTAGGAGATTGCTTAGTTTCTACTCTCTCATCCTCCCTCCTCCACAGAGGGGCCTCTCTCCCTTCCTCCTTCTTTCCCTTCCTCTCTCTCTCCCTTCCTCTCTCTCTCCCTTCCTCTCTCTCTCCCTTTCAAGTCCCTCTCTTCCTCAACACTCTCTCACTCTTCTATCTCTCCTCTGTCTCCCTCTCAAAATCTCAGGTCTATATATGTGCATGTTGCACAGCAATGATTCAAATCAAACCTCCCTTCAACCTTCCTTCTACCTCCCCACATCGTAGTAGAGAAACCTACAGTATAATCTCTGTATAGATGACAGGATTTATTTCCCCCAGCAGGCAGGAGAATTAAGATGTAATACCGGAGCACTATGTGTGTGTGTGTTTATAGCACGATAAGCTTTTTGGAAGCAGCCAGGCTTCACGACGGGTCACTCAACAGAGACTGCTCTTTTCTGTGTCACAGAGGCTCTCTGCACTGCCAAAGCTGACTCTCTCTCCTCTGTTCTCATCCTCCTAGATCTATCCTCTGCCTTCGACTCCGTGAACCATCAGATCCTCCTCTCCACCCTCTCAGGGCTGATCCTCCTCTCCACCCTCTCAGGGCTGATCCTCCTCTCCACCCTCTCAGGGCTGATCCTCCTCTCCACCCTCTCAGGGCTGATCCTCCTCTCCACCCTCTCAGGGCTGATCCTCCTCTCCACCCTCTCAGGGCTGATCCTCCTCTCCACCCTCTCAGGGCTGATCCTCCTCTCCACCCTCTCAGGGCTGATCCTCCTCTCCACCCTCTCAGGGCTGATCCTCCTCTCCACCCTCTCAGGGCTGGGCGTCTCAGGCTCTGAACACTCTTGGATTGCATCCTACCTGGCAGGCCGCTCCTACCTGGTGTCATGGAGAGGATGTGTGTCTGCACCACGTCCTCTCACTACTGGTGTCCCTCTAGGCCCTCTCATATTGTCTCTATACACCAAGTCACTCGGCTCCGTCACATGGTCTCTCCTATCATTGCTAAGCGGATGACACTCAACTACTTTTCTATTTTCCTCCCTTCTGACACCCAGGTGGCGACACACACATCTCCCCGTGTCTGGCAGATATCTCAGTTTGGATGTCAGCCCACCACCTCAAGCTCAACCTCCACAAGACGGAGCTGCTCTTCCTACCGGGGAAGGCCTGCCCGCTCAAAGACCTCTCCATCACAGTTGACAACTCCACAGTGTCGCCCTCCCAGAGTCCAAAGAACCGTGTCATGACCCTGGACAACACCCTGTCGTTCTCTGCAAACATCAAAGCACTGACTCGCTTCTGCAGGTTCATGCTCTACAACATCCGGAAGAGTCAAACCCTACTGCACACAAGAAGCGGTGCAGGTCCTAAACAAGGCACTTGTCATCTCCCGTCTGGACTACTGCAACTTGCTGTTGGCATTTACTGAGTCAGAGCAAACGTAGCTAGCTATACTGTCTGATACCAGTGGTGGTGTAGTCCTCTATCAGCATGTCGTTTGTGCAACAGTATCTTTTAAATCACAGGAATAGGCGAAGCATGACTATGTTAGCTACATGAAGTAGCTAAGAAAACATTTAATATAGCCAAAGATCATAGGGTCCCCTAGGAAACACTGACCAACACTTTGGTTCCTACCCTGTCACAATAACTCCTTCCTGGCATTTTCATTCGTTGTCATGTCAAACAAAACTGTATTCAGTCTAGGGTCACGACCTACTCATAAAGCAAAATTAGAACTTTTATTATTCAAAAACATAAAATACCATCTCATACCGTCAAAGATTGGGAAAAAAAACATGATATATTTCGGCCACATCGCCCAGCCCTACGCGCTCTCGTCCATTCACCTTTTCCCTTCGCTTATGGACTTCAGTGCACAACACAACAGCTGTCTGTGACCAGCCGGAAAAAAAAACTCCAAGCCAAACCTTTATATCATAACCGCTAACCGCTACACAGCCTACATCGTTGTCACCATAGTAACGTCATAGTCAACATAGCTACTAGAACTACGCGTTAGTAAAACACACAATTCAATCCATGTGTACAATCACGCAGTACAGTGTACAGCAAGCAGTTTAGCAGTTACACCGGCGGGCCCCGGTGGCAATATATTTATAAAAACCGAAAGCTTACCTTGACTTGGAAGAGTTGCAGTGTTGGATAGCCTTAGCCAGCTAGCTAACATAAGTTGGATAAATTAGCTAAGTAAGTGAAAGGTAAAAATAACAATGAGAAATAAATACATTTCTCTTTGCTGCTAAATGTTAAGAAAATAAATTGTTCAAAACTGTTCAACTGTTGTCTTTCAATCTCTTTGACTCAACTAGTGCTAGCTAGCTGTAGCTTATGCTTTCAGCACTAGATTCATTATCTGATCCTTTGATTGGATGGACGACATGTCAGTTCATGATGCAAGAGCTCTTATAGGCCGGAGGACATCCTCCGGAAGTTGTCATAATTACTGTGTAAGTCTATGGAAGGGAGTGAGAACCATGAGCCTCGTAGGTTTTGTATTGAAGCCAATGTACCCAGAGGAGGATGGAAAATATCTGTCCTCCGGCTACACCATGTTGCTACCCTAGAGGGTGCTGTTGAGGCTACTGCAAAACAGTGTTTTAATTAGTTATTTGCGACGTGAATATATTTAGTATAGTTTTATCTAAAAAGGATAACTTTTGTAATGTTTCACATGTACGCACACACAGTCTTCCGTCGGTTCATGTGAGAGTGCAAACTGAGCCCGATAGTGGCATAAACACACACGTGGACACACACACACACCCTGTCTCCTGAGTGGTCGATAGTGGCATGATCTCTGACCTCCCATCAGCCTCTGGGGTGTCATTACCCAGACTGCACTCTTCCTGCTGGACTGTCAGTGACAGTAACGTTACCCGGGTCTACGCTGGTGGTGTCACCCTGAACACACACACACGCACATGCACACACACACACACGTAAACACTTTGGCCCAGTAAAAACAGACAGAATGACACCCTGTCGCCGCGACAACTCCCCGTGGTCGCCATGACGCATGTGCCTGTCAATCAGAAAGGACACATTCCAAGATGTGAACAACATCCAAGTTTGATTTATTTCGAATTTTAAAACATATAATCTACCTGCAGTGAAGCACCTCAACATTTACATTACATTCAGTCATCTACCAGACATTCCCATCCAGAGTGACCCACAGGAGCAACCAGGGTTAAGCGCCTCACCCAAGGGCACAAGGACAAATCACCCACCCTGTCGAATTGGGGACCCGAACCAGCGACCTCTCGGCCACCGGCCCAAGCTCCCAATCGCCAGGCCACCAACCATCCAAGATCCCCCCCACAGTTACCCTCGAGAGCCCCTCAACCATCCAAAAACCCCTCCACAATCACCCTTGAAAAACCACCCCCTCCACTCCCCACCCCCAAACATTATATTGGGCAGACAGAGCAGTTCCCTACCTACTCCCGCTGCCACCTCCCTCCTCCATTTTTGGGGTAGTGCTGTAATCAATTTGTTGTAATCTTGGATTGAGCTTCTCGTTAGCTTCATGAAATACATACTGTAACTCTACCATTCCAATTATCAATATCATTTAAAAACAAAATACCCTTCTCAAACATATTTTCCATTAATACAGGTCTTTTATCAACCAGCACATTGGAGTTCAACCATAATATTTTGTGTAATATCGGTTCTATCTTTTTTGGGAGATGAAATTGAAATTGTAAACAGCTCTGCATTGCTTGTTTGAAAAAGAGAGATACTATGAACAAGGTTTCATTTTCAATTAATTGAAAATGAGAAATGGCAATCTGCACAAAGGCAAAAAGGCCATTTTTAAACAAGCTGTTCTTAGTTCTTAGTTCTTAGATCTTCAATGAGACATTGCAGGGATTTAGCTTGCAGACTTAATATCAAACTTCAGTCATCGGCATACATGGACACCTTTGTTTTTAAACCTTGGATTTCTAATCCTCTAATGTTGTTATTTGATAAGATTTTAATAGCTAGAGTTTCAATGGACATAACGAATAAATATGGTGACAGTGGACACCCTTGTTTAACTCCTCTTGCCGCTATTTACTATTATACACCTGGGGTTGCTATATATTACGTTTACCCATTGAATGAGAGACTCACTGAAATTGATATATATATGTATATATATATACAGTGGGGAAAAAAAGTATTTAGTCAGCCACCAATTGTGCAAGTTCTCCCACTTAAAAAGATGAGAGAGGCCTGTAATTTTCATCATAGGTACACGTCAACTATGACAAACAAAATTAGAAAAGAAAATCCAGAAAATCACATTGTAGGATTTTTAATGAATTTATTTGCAAATTATGGTGGAAAATAAGTATTTGGTCAATAACAAAAGTTTCTCAATACTTTGTCATATACCCTTTGTTGGCAATGACACAGGTCAAACGTTTTCTGTAAGTCTTCACAAGGTTTTCACACACTGTTGCTGGTATTTTGGCCCATTCCTCCATGCAGATCTCCTCTAGAGCAGTGATGTTTTGGGGCTGTCGCTGGGCAACACAGACTTTCAACTCCCTCCAAAGATTTTCTATGGGGTTGAGATCTGGAGACTGGCTAGGCCACTCCAGGACCTTGAAATGCTTCTTACGAAGCCACTCCTTCGTTGCCCGGGCGGTGTGTTTGGGATCATTGTCATGCTGAAAGACCCAGCCACGTTTCATCTTCAATGCCCTTGCTGATGGAAGGAGGTTTTCACTCAAAATCTCACGATACATGGCCCCATTCATTCTTTCCTTTACACGGATCAGTCGTCCTGGTCCCTTTGCAGAAAAACAGCCCCAAAGCATGATGTTTCCACCCACATGCTTCACAGTAGGTACGGTGTTCTATGGATGCAACTCAGCATTCTTTGTCCTCCAAACACGACGAGTTGAGTTTTTACCAAAAAGTTATATTTTGGTTTCATCTGACCATATGACATTCTCCCAATCCTCTTCTGGATCATCCAAATGCACTCTAGCAAACTTCAGACGGGCCTGGACATGTACTGGCTTAAGCAGGGGGACACATCTGGCACTGCAGGATTTGAGTCCCTGGCGGCATAGTGTGTTACTGATGGTAGGCTTTGTTACTTTGGTCCCAGCTCTCTGCAGGTTATTCACTAGGTCCCCCCGTGTGGTTCTGGGATTTTTGCTCACCGTTCTTGTGATCATTTTGACCCCACGGGGTGAGATCTTGCGTGGAGCCCCAGATCAAGGGAGATTATCAGTGGTCTTGTATGTCTTCCATTTCCTAATAATTCCTCCCACAGTTGATTTCTTCAAACCAAGCTGCTTACCTATTGCAGATTCAGTCTTCCCAGCCTGGTGCAGGTCTACAATTTTGTTTCTGGTGTCCTTTGACAGCTCTTTGGTCTTGGCCATAGTGGAGTTTGGAGTGTGACTGTTTGAGGTTGTGGACAGGTGTCTTTTATACTGATAACAAGTTCAAACAGGTGCCATTAATACAGGTAATGAGTGGAGGACAGAGGAGCCTCTTAAAGAAGAAGTTACAGGTCTGTGAGAGCCAGAAATCTTGCTTGTTTGTAGGTGACCAAATACTTATTTTCCACCATAATTCGCAAATAAATTCATAAAAAATCCTACAATGTGATTTTCTGGATTTTTTTTCCTCACTTTGTCTGTCATAGTTGACGTGTACCTATGATGAAAATTACAGGCCTCTGTCATCTTTTTAAGTGGGAGAACTTGCACAATTGGTGGCTGACTAAATACTTTTTTTCCCCACTGTACATTAATTAGCCAAATCGGTTTTTCATCCACTTTTATATTCAAAAGGGTTCCTTGCTGATCATTCCTGATTCTTTACACATTCGGATCAATATTTTTGTTAATTTGTTTCCTCACACCTTTTGAGTTCCTTTTTCCATGACAGAAAATTATTTCACCTCCCCATTCCTTTTTCCACGCAACTTCATCTAAAGATGTAGAGTGAGTTTCCTGTAAACGTTATATTCCTTTTGTAACTGGTGTGAACAATGAAAACTGAATATCAATGTAGACAAAACTAAGGTAGTTCATTACCCGAGGAATGCAGCAGTGTAACACCTTTATTTTCTGCTGTGGTCCTGCCATATTAGATGTTGTAGTATCTGGGGTTGACTATGAATTCATTTTTGGATTACAATGTGTCTGTTAACCTCTACGGGATCGGTGTCCTGTATACAGGATGGTTGAGCTAACGTGTGCTAATGTGATTAGCATGACTGTTGTAAGTAACAGCAAACCTTCCTGGACATAGACATGTCTTATATGGGCAGAAAGCTTAAATTCTTGATAATCTAACTACACTGTCCAATTTACAGTAGCTATTACAGTGAAAAACAAACATGCTATTGTTTGAGGAGAGTGCACAACAACAAAAAACATATCACGGCAACTGGTTTGATACATTCACCTCTGAAGGTAAATAATGTACATTCAGTAATCTTGCTCTGATTTGTTAGCCTAAGGGACCCAGAGATAAAATGTAGCACAGTTTTGTTTGATAAAATAAATTTTTATATTCAAATGTAGGAATTGGGTTCTACAGTTTGAACCCCTGCTGTCTCTGGCTCCACACCCATCCTGCCCGGCCATCTAGATGTGTGAAAGTTAGTGTATATGCTAATGATCCATCATGTATGACATTCCTGGGAGTGTGTAAACTTACATTTTGTATTACCATATCATTTTTGTATGTTCTCTATGGCACATTTGGATAGACTTGATACAAAATAGTCCAGTATTGCAATGCTCCACTGGATCAATCTGAAACTTTGCAACACACTGCAATATTATATTGTGGCCTTTCTCTTGCATTTCAAAGATGATGAAAAAATAAATAATAGAAAACACGTTTTTTTTGTTTGTATTATCTTTTACCAGATCTAATGTGTTATATTCTACTACACAAATTTCACATTTCCACAAACCTCAAAGTGTTTCCTTTCAAACGGTATCAAGAATATGCATATCCTTGCTTCAGGTCCTGAGCTACAGGCAGTTAGATTTGGGTATGTCATTTTAGGCGAAAATTGAAAAAAAAAGGGTCCGATCCTTAAGAGGTTAAATATATAGCTAACCATGTGAATGGTGCCCTTCATGCCATTACTGCTAAGAATACAGGTAATGCTTTTAAATCAGCACTTTTAGAGAGCAATGAACTAAAGTGGCACCAACTGATAAACCAACCTGAAAGTAACAAACTGACCACTTACAGACTTTTAAAATGCTATTTTGTGACAGAACCCTACGTATTGTATGTACTGTTTTATCCAAGCAATATCGAAGCTCTTTTGCTAAATTTAGACGTGGAGTGACCCTTCTCGCCATTGAGACGGGTCGATGCACAAACACTCCCCTAGATAAACGTTTATGCACTTTTTTGTAACGATGGTTCATGCCTTGTATTACTGTGAGTTATACAACGAAATTAAGGATGATATTTTCCGTCACAATAGGTCACAATAATGTGAAGTTGTGGGGGGGGGGGGGGATCAGCTAACTTTCTGCTATTCTTTCTGCTATTCTATTCTGTCATGAGGCTAAGAGAAAATGTTGCAAATTTCCTGCATTTCTACACTCTGTCATGAGGCTGAAAGACAATTTTGCTGATCTAAAGCAAATTTCCTGCTTTTCTAAACATTTTTATATCATAGAGTATGCTATCTTGGGAACCAACCCCCGGGTCGGGGGTCCCGGGGCATGGACCCTCACATGACTTCAGCACAACCCCCTTTTTTCTGGAGAGGGGCCTATCAACCCCCTTTCAGACCAGGAACCCTGGTTGACCCCAGTGGCCAGAATAAGTCCCATTTGAAGTGCCAGGCTTGACCAGCAGGGCCAGTATATGGCCCCAATCAGCCTGCTTTCTTGATTCAGGTCTATATCACGTATTCTAAACAAACCGGAAGAGCCCAAGTTGGAATGCTTTTATACGACAGGGCAGTTAAAGTCCAGATCCACATACTTCCTCTTTTTCTAAGAAAATAGGCCAACTCATTCAACAATGGACCAAGATGTCATCTAAACACCTTTCCTAACAGCACATCAAACACGAAGGACTCATATAATGTTGGGGTTAGGGTAAAGTATACTATGAGATATTATTTAGTTTTTACTATGTTATCACAAGGTGTAATATGCTTCTTACAAGTAACAATGCAATGTGTAACCTAACCAAGGCCTGTTTGGTGCCTGCGGATGGCAACCTTCATTTCATTCACTATTGGACTGTTTCTGTATGGTACATGAAGAACATGCTTTGGACACTTATGGACAAATACCTAATTTCTCCAATTGGCACGAACATGCCAACGCTAGGAGAGGTCAGGGGAGGCTTGGATGACTATCTCCCCCTTTCCACGCTTGAACCAATCAGCAGGGTCAGATGGTTTGGCAGGGCATTTTGAACACTCCCCTCAAATTGAGGAACTAACATAGGAGGAATGTTTCACAGCTCAGTTTCAGATGAACGTTTAACAGCTCAGTTTCAGAGGAATGTTTTGTCTGTCAGACGTAACTGTCGAAACGACTTCTGGACGAACCACCCAAGGACTTACTCTTGCAAGTTGTCCTTTTTCCATTGAAGTTGAGCTAAGGATTCCGGATCACCAGCTCGTATTTGATTGATCCCGTCTAGATCTCAGTCATTGAAGACAAACGCTAGCATTCCTCAGCAAACCTACGTTGGAACCCAGGACTACCTGGCCTTTTTCTGAGTCTCCTCCCAGGACTCCGATCTCCGAGCTTGCGTGAAGCCGACTCACCATCAAATAGTGCGGCCGCACTGTTTATCTGACCGAAGACCGCCATTCCATCTATTGAGTGTAATTATACAGCTAATTGCCTTTTCTCTCATGCATTGGCATGATGTGTAATGTGTAGCTCTGTAGATTGGCGTTAAAGTGGAACTGACAGATTTTTAACTACTTTGCAGATATGAAACAAACAGACAATCATAATATCAGTAAAAAATATTGAATTCCCAGTTTTTTCTACAAAACCAACTTTATAGGTTTTAAAAATAGGTTCTATTTGACTCACCATTCCATGACGTACACTAAGGCATTGTTGGCAGAATAGATGGATGTAGTTCAATGCATGATTAATATAATTCACCAATTAATTTATTGGTAGTCCAAAAAATACTGCTATCAGGTTGTAAATCACAGCTGGCCTGGTACATTGTTTGCTGCCTCCATTCGGGATGCACTGTTTCAGTTTCAATAACTCAATATTTTGAGAAAAAAAAACGGACGAATGTCAAAACAATCAGACTATCAAAGGCAATGATCACAAGTCAGTCATAATGTGGCTAATAGGCTAGCGTATCTATTTATGTAGCAAGCTAAACACAGAGCCTAACATTAGCTAGATAGATACCTAGCTGCTAGGAGGATGTCATGTCATTGGAGGAGTGGATAAGTCTCTGACTTTTTCCCCTTATATTGTTTTTTGGTGTTTATACACAGCTAGAGATGCAGGTGTCATTTGGTTAGCTAGCAAGAACTTGAACGACTGTTATCCAGTTAGCTAGTATATCTCTTGCGTTCGCAAAATTCACTCTGGCTATCTAGCTAGCTGCTCCGATTTCAGAGCACTCTCATCTGAGTGTGCCAGAGCACAGAAATATGACTGGTGTCAGTAAGCGTAGGCAAAAAAAAAAGTTACAGTTAGTCAAGAACGCTCTAGATAACATGTAAGCAGCCTAACCAACTCTGCTAGGGTAAGTAAAATGGTCAGAGTAAGGTGTTCTTTTATTTGTGTCTGGAAGTAGCTAGCTAGCAAGCTAGCCAACTTTAGCCAGTTAGCTTGGGGTGCTTGGTTGGGACCAGCGTGCATTGGCAGGCAAGCAGCAGAAGGACAAGTAGGCTACAATTCCTCATTCGTTTATCAGTGTAATTTTGACCGCCAACTAGCTGAAAAAGTTTGAGAGGGTTTATCTAATGTTCCTTTGTTAGATTTTAGCACATCTTGCTCTGGCTAGGATTAGTTGTTGATCTTGTTGTTGTTTCTGTGCATAACCGAGGGAGAGAGAGCCTACCTTTTCATGGTTGTTTGATCAATAGGACTGTAAAGTTCCCAAATGTGAGAGGACTCCCCGTGGTACTTGCGAAAATCCATTCACGTGTATTTTGTGGCTTTTGGCGAATGCGTTCTAATGATCTAAAGTCGCGCTGTTGCAACTGCCTGTAAACACAAAGTCCAGTTCAAAGTGAATGATAGCAGGCCTGTGTGGCAAACGGCTTGTGTTCGTAAAGGCCTACTGTAGCTCTGATTGGCTATGGCACACCGGTCTTCGTAGACTCCGGTCCTGGATGTTTTTATTAGGTTTTATATACTGCAGTGTCTATTAATTGTCCAAATGCATGGCCTCTTCCCCACTCTATATTGCTATAGAATTTTCACAAATGTGACTCGTTTCGGGAAACTAGGCATATGTCGCCCGTCACTACTTCACAGGAGAGGCATTTGAAAGTAAACTTTTTTTTTTTATCAAAAAGCGTTTTCGGGCAGAAATGCCTTCTGGAACATGTGAACTTTCATGTGCCTTAGTAACATACTTGTATGCCATCTGTAAATAATAATATAATTTTTAAAATAGGAGCCTAGTTGGTTTAGCCATGGAAAAAGACAGGAACCTTACCTTTTACATTTTTACATTTTAGTTATTTAGCAGACGCTCTTATCCAGAGAGACTTACAGTTAGTGAATATATATATATTTTTTTTTATACTGACCCCCGTGGGAATCGAACCCACAACCCTGGCGTTGCAAACGCCATGCTCTATCAACTGAGCTACATCCCTGCCGGCCATTCCCTCCCCTACCCTGGACGATGCTGGGCCAATTGTGCGCCGTCCATGAGTCTCCCGGTCGCGGCCGGCTGCGACAGAGCCTGGATTCGAACCAGGATCTCTAGTGGCACAGTTAGCACTGCGATGCAGCGCCTTAGACCACTGCGCCTTCTCGTTACAGTTAGTCAATAACGCTCTGGATAACATAGAAAGAGCCTAACCAGCTCTGCTAGGGCGAGTAAAATGGTCAGAGTGAGCTGTTCTATCATTTGTGTCTGGAAGTAGCAAGCAAGCTAGCCAACATTAGCCAGTTAGCGTGGGTGCTTGATTACTGTTGTTAGGTCAGAACGCTTGGATCAACCCTACTCCTCGGTCAGAGCGTCCAGTGTGCGCTCTGAACGCTCCGAGAGCGAAACGCTCTGCATTTACGAACGGACAATCTGACAATGCTCTGAGTTTATGAATGGCGCAGGAGGAGATGACTGCGGTTTTACGGGCTCCTAACCAATTGTGCTATTGTGTGTGTTTTTTAGCATTATTTGTAATTTATTTTGTACATAATGTTTCTGCCACCGTTTCTTATAACTGAAAAGAGCTTCTGGATATCAGGACAGCGATTACTCACCTCGTACTGGACAAAGATGTATTCTTTAATGAGTCGGACGCAAAGGATTTACTTCAGACACCTGACAAGGCCCAAATCCCCGTCATTCGCATGAAAAAGAGACGGAGATATCGGGTATGTAGATCAGGGTGCCTTGTAAGGATCTGACGGCGAGCGGGTAATCTGCGTCTACCATCAGTCCTGTTAGCCAATCTTCAATCATTTGAAAATAAATTTGACGACCTAAGATTAAGGTTATCCTACCAACGGAACATTAAAAACCGTAATATCTTATGTTTCACCGAGTCGTGGCTGAACGACGACATGGATAACATACAGCTGGCGCGGTTTTTGGTGCATTGGCAAGATAAAACAGCTGCCTCCGGTAAGACAAGGGGTGGCGGTCTGTGTATATTTGTAAATAACAGCTGGTGCACGAAATCTAATATTAAGGAAGTCTCAAGGTTTTGCTCGAGTATCTCATGATAAGCTGTAGACCACACTATTTACCAAGAGAGTTTTCATCTATATTTTTTGTAGCACTTTATTTACCACCACAAACCGATGCTGGCACTAAGACCGCACTCAACGAGCTGTATAAGGCCATAAGCAAACAGGGAAATGGTCATCCAGAGGTGGCGCTCCTAGTGGCCGGGGACTTTAATGCAGGGAAACTTAAATCCGTTTGACCTCATTTCTACCAGCATGTTAAATGTGCAACCAGAGGAAAAATAACTCTAGACCACTTTTACTCCACACACAGAGACACATACAAAGCTCTCCCTCGACCTCCATTTGGCAAATCTGACCATAATTCTATTCTCCTGATTCCTGCTTACAAGCAAAAACTAAAGCAGGAAGTACCAATGACTCGCTCAATACGGACGTGGTCAGATGACGTAGATGCTAAGCTACAGGACTGTTTTGCTAGCACAGACTGGAACATGTTCCGGGATTCTTCCGATGGCATTGAGGAGTACACCACATCAGTCACTGGCTTCATCAATAAGTGCATTGATGATGTCGTCCCCACAGTGACCGTACGTACATACCCCAACCAGAAGCCATTGGATTACAGGCAACATCCGCACTGAGCTAAAGACTAGAGCTGCCGCTTCAAGGAGCTTATAAGAAATCCCGCTATGCCCTCCGTTGAACCATCAAACAGGAAAAGCGTCAATACAGGACTAAGATTTAATTGTACTACACCGGCTCCGATGCTCGTCGGATGTGGCAGGGCTTGCAAACTATTACGGACTACAAAGGGAAAGCACAGCCATGAGCTGCCAAGTGACACAAGCCTACCAGACGAGCTAAATTACTTCTATGCTCGCTTCGAGGCATCAGCATCAGCTGTTCCGGACGACTGTGTGATCACGCTCTCCGTAGCCGATGTGAGTAAGACTTTTAAACAGGTCAACATTCACAAGGCCGCAGGGCCAGACGGATTACCAGGACGTGTACTCTGAGCATGCACTGACCAACTGGCAAGTGTCTTGACTGAGTCTGTAATACCAACATGTTTCAAGCAGACCACCATAGTCACTGTGCCCAAGAACACTAAGGTAACCTGCCTAAATGACTACCGACCCGTAGCACTGACGTCTGTAGCCATGAAGTGCTTTGAAAGGCTGGTCATGGCTCACATCAACACCATTATCCCAGAAACCCTAGATCCACTCCAATTTGCATCCCGCCCTAACAGATCCACAGATGATGCAACCTCTATTGCACTCCACACTGCCCTTTCCCACCTGGACAAGAGGAACACCTACGTGAGAATGCTATTCATTAACTGCAGCTCAGCGTTCAACACCATAGTGCCCTGAAAGCTCATCACTAAGCTAAGGACCCTGGGACTAAACACCTCCCTCTGCAACTGGATCCTGGACTTCCTGACGGGCTGCGGCCAGGTGGTAAGGGTAGGTAACAACACATCTGCCACACTGATCCTCAACACGGGGGCCCCTCAGGGGTGCGTGCTCAGTCCCCTCCTGTACTCCCTGTTCACCCATGACTGCATGGCCAAGCACGACTCCAACACCATCATTAAGTTTGCCGATGACACAACAGTGGTAAGCCTGATCACCGACAACGATGAGACAGCCTATAGGGAGGAGGTCAGAGACCTGGCCGTGTGGTGCCAGGATAACAACCTCTCCCTCAACGTGACCAAGACAAAGGAGATGATTGTGGACCTTACACTGTTTTGGTTGCTACATGATTCCATATGTGTTATTTCATAGTTTTGATGTCTCCACTATTATTCTACAATGTAGAAAAAATAAAGAAAAACCCTTGAATGAGTAGGTGTGTCCAAACTTTTGACTGGTGCTGTATATTAAGCTCATCAGATGTACTTTCAGATAAATAAATGACTATTATTGTTCTAATGTTAGTCTTATTGTGTTATTGTTAAGATAACTCGTCAGTCAGGTCTTCTTAAAATACAATTTTGTCCAAAAACGGACTGGTACCCCGATTTATAACATATATTAATTTATCCTTTGAGATACATTTATGATTTATAATAATACGTTCCCTACCAATATCCCCTGTGTGTGTGCGTGTGTGTGTGTGTGTGTGTGCGTGTGTGTGTCCAGTTATACCCCAGACACCACCAGATGAAGGTCATCTTACCTGCTGATGTCATCCTGGGTCCAGCCTGACAAGAAACAGAGACAAAGAGTATCACACACAGAATATATGCTTGCACACACACACAAACACACACACTTGCACTCACACACACACACACACAACACACACACATGCACTCACACATGCACTCACACACACACAACACACACACACATGCACTCACACACACACACACACACACACACACACACACACACAACACACAGAGAGACACAAACACACGTGTATGAGTAGTATGGGACTTGGTTCTTCAATAACTCAGTTTGACCCAGTTTGACCCAGCGTGATTGTGAATTAACTATTTGTATATGTATCATATTTTAGTCAAACTGGATGACTGGATGTTGCTCTTGGTGGGGCTCTTTGTGTGTGTGTGTGTGTGTGTGTGGGGGGGGGGGGGGGGGTATGTGCCTCCACATTCCTCTGAATGCTTTCGAGATCAGAGGAAGGGGGATGTAGAGAAAGAGGACACGAGCGGCTGAGATAGATTTGGGAGAAGAGAGGACAAGCTAGAGGTCAAGAGGAAGAGAGAGAATGAGAGAGAGAGAGAGAGAGAGAGAGAGAGAGAGAGAGAGAGAGAGAGAGAGAGAGAGAGAGAGAGAGAGAGAGAGAGAGAGAGAGAGAAAAGGAACAGAACATTATATTTTATATATTAAGTATATATGTTATATATATGAACAACGGTGTTTCTACTTCATACAACAACAGATATGTTGAGATATTTCTGTATTACTATTGTGAGGGAATCCAAGGACTCTGAGATTCTCTGCTAGATTTACTGAACCTAATTTAAGATCCTGTGTTTATACAACCCCTGGGAATAAGTGTATGTGTGTGTGTGTGTGTGTGTGTGGTTTAGACAGCTGTGGTGTATCAGTCATTGTTGGGGGAAAATAAACCCTCTCTGCAACGTCAGTCTGATCCCACGACCCTAGCACCCTAACCTCCTCAACACACACCACCATAGACTTAGATAGAACACTCATCTTTGTATCTGTTCCATAAGTATCATTCATTGGCTGATCCCTCCTAATGACCTGGATGGAATTATGTGATCCTTCCTTAACCCCATAGGAAGTCTCACCTGTTGACTACTTCAAAATGGTGAAAGTTCTCAATGACGCTGCCCATGCTAAAATAAACTTTTGGGCACTAGAGTTGTCTATCTAAGTCAATGGCACACACACAAACACACACACGCGTACAGTACCAGTAAACAGTTTGGACACACCTACTCATTATTCAAGGGTTTTTCTTCATTTTTAGTATTTTGTACATTGTGGAATAATAGTGAAGACATCAAAACTATGAAAAGAACACATATGGAATCATGTAGTAACCAAAAAGTGATAAACAAATCAAAATATATTTTATTTTAGAAGCCAAGTTAACAAACAGATCACCGATCATTTCGAATCCCACCGTACCTTCTCCGCTATGCAATCCGGTTTCCGAGCTGGTCATGGGTGCACCTCAGCCACGCTCAAGGTCCTAAACGATATTATAACCGCGATCGATAAAAGACAGTACTGTGCAGCCGTCTTCATCGACCTGGCCAAGGCTTTCGACTCTGTCAACCACCGCATTCTTATTGGCAGACTAAATAGCCTTGGTTTCTCAAATGACTGCCTCGCCTGGTTCACCAACTACTTCTCAGATAGAGTTCAATGTGTCAAATCGGAGAGCCTGTTGTCTGGACCTCTGGCCGTCTCTATGGGCGTGCCACAGGGTTCAATTATCGGGCAGACTCTATTCTCTGTGTATATCAATGATGTCGCTCTTGCTGCTGGTGACGCTCGGATCCACCTCTATGCGGACGACACCGTTTTGTATACATCTGGCCCTTCATTAGACACTGTGTTAACAAACCTCCAAACGAGCTTCCTTCGCTCATGCTGCCAAACATGCCCTCGTAAAACTGACTATCCTACCGATCCTTGACTTCAGCGATGTCATTTACAAAATAGCCTCCAGTAAATTGGATGTAGTCTATCACAGTGCCATCCGTTTTGTCTCCAAAGCCCCATATACTACCCACCATTGTGACCTGTACGCTCTTGTTGGCTGGCCCTCACTACATATTCGTCGCCAAACCCACTGGCTCCAGGTCATCTGTAAATCACTGCTAGGCAAATCCCCATCTTATCTTAGCTCACTGGTCACCATAGCAACACCCACCCGTAGTCTGCGCTCCAGCAGGTATATCTCACTGGTCATCCCCAAAGCCAACACCTCCTTTGGCCGCTATTCCTTCCAGTTCTCTGCTGTTAATGACTGGAACGAACTGCAAAAATCTCTGAAGCTGGAGACTCTTATCTCCCTCACTATCTTTAAGCGTCAGTTGTCAGAGCAGCTTACCGATCACTGCACCTGTACACAGCCCATCTGAAATTAGCCCACCCAACTACCTCATCCCCATATTGTTATTTATTTTGCTCATTTGCACCCCAGTATCTCTATTTGCACATCATCTCTTGCACATCTATCATTCCAGTGTTAATACTAATTGTAATTATTTTGCACTATGGCCTATTTATTGCCTTACCTCCATAACTTACTACATTCGCACACACTGTATATATATTTTCTGTTGTATTTTTGACTGTATGTTTTGTTTTACCCCATATGTAACTCTGTGTTGTTGTTTTTATCGCACTGCTTTGCTTTATCTTGGCCAGGTCGCAGTTGTAAATGAGAACTTGTTCTCAACTGGCTTACCTGGTTAAATAAAGGTCAAATAAATAAATACATATTTTAGATTTCAGATTCTTCAAAGTAGCCTCCCTTTGCCTTGATGACAGCTTTGCACACACTTGGCATTCTCTCAACCAGCTTCACCTGGAATTATTTTCCAACAGTCTTGAAGGAGTTCCCACATATGCTGAGCACTTGTTGGCTGCTTTTCCAAACTTTTGACTGAATCTGCACTTAGTGCAGAAAGCAAAACGACCTTGCCTTGTGTTGGATGGCTCTGTCATATCCATGATCCTTGGTCAAAAGTAGAACACTATATAGGGAATAGGGTGCCATTTGGGATGTATCCCCTCTCTCAGACTCACCTTCATGTTATTTACAGAACAGCACGAAGCACTGGACATAGGCCCAGAGAGAGAGAGAGAGAGAGAGAGAGAGAGAGAGAGAGAGAGAGAGAGAGAGAGAGAGAGAGAGAGAGAGAGAGAGAGAGATCCTGAAACATGGTATAGAAGAGATGGACCCACTGGTTGCCCTCTAGGTTACAGAGAGCTGGTAGTCCCATCCACCAAAACTACTAGGAGTAAAAACAGGGAAGAGCCTCACGGGGTATGCTAACTTGGTATAGATCAGACCCACTCTATTAAATTAGTCAAAACAGGAACATTTGATTAGAAATTAATAGGGAAATAATCTCAACAGAGAAAAATGTCCTCCTGTGTGCTACCTATATCCCCCCAATAGAATCCCCATACTTTAATGATGACAGCTTCTCCATCCTAGAGGGGGAGATCAACCATTTCCAGTCCCAGGGACATGTACTAGTCTGTGGCGACCTAAACGCCAGAACTGGACAAGAACCTGACACCCTCAGCACACAGGGGGACAAACACCTACCTGGAGGTGATAGCATTCCCTCCCCCATATGCCCCCCTAGACACAACTACGACAAAACAACTTAAAAGAAAATGGGTCACAACTCCTGCAGCTCTTTCGCACGCTGGGTCTGTATATGGTCAATTGTAGGCTTCGAGGGGACTCCTATGGTAGGTACACCTATAGCTCATCTTTTGGCAGTAGTACTGTAGACTACTTTATCACTGACCTCAACCCAGAGTCTCTCAGAGCGTTCACAGTCAGCCCACTGACACCCCTATCAGACCACAGCAAAATCACAATCTACTTGAACAGAGCAATACTCAATCATTAAGCATTGAAGCCGAACAAACTAAATGCTGTTAAGAAATGCTATAGATGGAAGGAGGGTAGCGTCGAAACCTACCAAAAAACTATTGGCCAACAACAAATCCAATCCCTCCTAGACAACTTCCTGGACAAAATGTTATCCTGCAATAGTGAAAGTATAAACTGAGAGACTCTGGGTTGAGGTCTCACAACAATGAGGAATGGTTTGATGAAGAATGCAAAAAACCTTAGAAAGAAACTGAGAAGCCTATCCAACCAAAAACACAGAGACCCCAGAAAACCTTGGCTTACGCCTCCACTACGTGGAAACACTAAAACAGTACAGAAATACACTAAGAAAAAAAAAAGAACAGCATGTTACATCTCAATGTGATTGAAGAATCCATAGAATGAAATCACTACTGGGAAAATTGGAACACACTAAACAAACAACAACACGAAGAGCAACCTATCCAACCTTTTCGGCCATATAACAAAGAACCAAGACCAAAAATATATGGATGATGATTTACAAAATTTAGAGTCCGTTATTAAAGATAATAAACCACTTATCCAATCTTTTTGGCTCTATAACAAAGAACAAACAGCAAAAACATGATCAAATAAAAAGCTTAGAATCAACTATTAAAGACGACCAGAACCCATTGGATTCCACAATTACATTGGATGAGCTACAGGACAAAATACAAACCCTCCAACCCAAAAAGGCCTGTGGTGTTGATGGTATACTAAACTAAATGATAAAATATTACAGACCGCAAATTCAAATGGGCTATTCTTAAACTCTTCAACATTATCCTCAGCTATGGATGGTGTTAAGAGATAGATGGGAGGTATTGAATGGAGTTGAAGGATGGGACTAATAACAAATAACAACAAATAATAACAAGATAACTAATAATGTAAGCATACTGTGTCCATAATAAGTATATAGGTTGTATGTTAAGGAGCTTTTGGGAAAGAGCACAGTTAGAAAGATATGGCATATAGAAGCAAACCGGATGGACATCATGAAAATGATTGGAGAGGTTGAGAGTAGAAGAAGTTCAGGAGCAAAAAAAACAAAAAAACAAATCAAATAGAATTATTGTAAAATTGACTGTGTCCATAAGGTGTAGATAGTAAGTATAGGCTGGAAGTAGAGGCCTGGGCATTGTTGTTCACTAATTTACCCCAAGTAGGGAAAGGTGTTAGGCCTACTGCTGCTAGGTAGCTCTCTCTCTGCTCTCCCCCTCCCCTCTGTCTGTCCTTGATTGCAGGAGTGAAGTCTGGTGTGCAGGAGTCAGGGTTCCAGCTGCAGCTCATTCACCATAATCACCTCAGCCTTAAAGACCCGGTCAAACTTACCACTCATCGTCAGATCATAGTCAAGACGACCATGTTAGTCTCGCTGCTGACTCAACCTGCTTGTTTTCGCTCTTTGTGTTTTTGGCTGGTTCTATTTATATTTCTCCTGTGCCACAGATTATTGGAACCTGACTCCTGCCTCCGCTTCACTCCTGCCACCACCACCCTGCTTTCCACTACTGGACCTCACATTTGGACTCACCACGGACACTAGGACGTTACGGTACCACTCCTGCTCAGAACCCTGGATCTGTTACCCTCCCTGTAGACCTGGACTTGCTCTTCCCCTATTTTTGGAAACCTGGACAATTTAACTTTGAAATAAACCTGTTAAACCTTCTCTGGCTCGGTGTAGTTGTCTGCATTTGGGTTCATATTCAGTTTAAATCGTGACAAAAGGATGGCGGGGTTTAAAAGTAATAAAGGGGAGTATATATATAAAAAACATGGGGGATTGGAAGTGATGCAGACAATTACATTGATAGAAGTTACAATCTATCTGCAATATTAAGCTGATCTACCCCCCCCCCCCCCAAAAAAAAAAGAGCAAACAGCAAAAGAATATACATGATCAAATGCAAATCTTATAATCAACTATTAAAGACTACCAGAACCCACTGGATTCTCCAATTGCATTGAATGAACTACAGGACAAAATACAAACCCTCCAACCAAAAAAGTCCTGTGGTGTTGATGGTATCCTCAATGAAATGATAAAAGATACAGACCACAAACTCCGATTGGCTATATTTAAACTCTTTAACATCATCCTTAGCTCTGGCATCTTCCCCAATATTTGGAACCAAGGACTGATCACCCCAATCCACAAAAGTGGAGACAAATTTGACCCCAATAACTACCGTGGGATATGCGTCAACAGCAACCTTGGGAAAATCCTCTGCATTATCATTAACAGCAGACTAGTTCATTTCCTCAGTGAAAACAATGTCCTGAGCAAATGTCATAATGGCTTCTTACCAAAATACCGTATGACAGACCACGTATACTTCCTGCACACCCTCATTGACAAATAAAATAAACAAAACAAAAGCAAAGTCTTCTCATGCTTTGTTGATTTAAAAAAAGCTTTTGACTCAATTTAGCATGAGGGTCTGCTTTACAAATTGATGGAAATTGGTGTTGGGGGGGAAAGTATATGACATTATGATATCAATGTACAGAAACAACAAGTGTGCAGGTAAAATTGCCAATAAACACACCGATTTCTTTCCTCGGGCCGTGGGGTGAGACAGGGATGCGGCATGAGCCCCACCCTCTTCAACATTTATATCAATGAATTGGCGAGGGCACTAGAACAGTCTGCAGCACCCGGCCTCATCCTACTGGACTCAGAAATCAAATGTCTACTGTTTGCTGATGATCCGGTGCTTCTGTCCCCAAACCAAGGAGGGCCTACAGCAGCACCTACATCTTCTCCACAGATCCTGTCAGACTTGGGCCCTGACAGTGAATCTCAGTAAGACATAAATAAATAATAAATAATGGTGTTCCAAAAAAGGTCCAGTTGCCCTAGAGCACACTAATAATCAAATCAAATCAAATTGTATTTGTCACATGCGCCGAATACAACATGTGTAGACCTTCCCGTGAAATGCTTACTTACAAGCCATTAACCAACAATGCAGTTCAAGAAATCGAGTTAAGAAAATATTTACTAAATAAACTAAAGTAAAAAATTAAAAGTAACACAATAAAGATTACATAACAATAATGAGGCTATATACAGGGGGTACTGGTACTGAGTCAATGTGCAGGGGTACAGGTTAGTCGAGGTAGTTTGTACATGTAGTTTGGGGTAAAGTGACTACGCATAGATAATAAACAGCGAGTAGCAGCAGTGTAAAAACGGGGGGGGGTGTTCCTACCTTGGCCTAAACATCAACACCACAGGTAACTTCCACAAGATCTAAAAGACAAGGCAAGAAGGGCCTTCTATGCTATCAAAAGAAACATAAAACTTGACATCCCAATTAGGATCTGGCTAAAAATATTTCAATCAGTTATAGAACCCATTGCCCTCTATGGTTGTGGGGTCTGGGTCCACTCACCAACCAAGAATTCACAAAATGGGACAAACACCCAATTGAGGGCCTCCCGAGTGGCGCAGCGGTCTAGGGCACTGCAGCGGTCTAGGGAACTGCAGCAGTCTAGGGCACTAGTGCTTAAGGCGTCACTACAGCTACACCCAACTGAGACTCTGCAGAATTCAGCAAAAATATAGTTAGTGTAAAATGCAAAACCCCAAACAATGCACGCAGAGCAGAATTATCACTATACCCACTAGTTATCAAAATCCAGAAAAGAGCTGTTAAATTTGACAACCACCTAAAAGGAAGCAATACCCACACACATTCCACCACAAAGCCATCACCTACAGAGAGATTCACCTAGAGATGAGTCCCCTCAGCCAGCTAGTTCTGGAGCTCTTTTCACAAACACAGAGACCTAGGCCAGCAACACAATCAGACCCAACCAAATTATGAGAAACCAAAAAGAACAGTGGGTTAACTGCCTTGCTCAGGGGAAAAACAACAGATTTTTACCTTGTCAGCTCGGGGATTCAATCCAGCAACCTATTGGTTACTGGCCCAACGCTCCTACCCGCCAGGCTACCTGCTGGGTGAATCTGTCCACGTTTGTGAGGGCCAAGACAAATTTATTCAGCCTCCTGAGGTTGAAGAGGCGCTGTTGCGCCTTCTTCACTACACTGTCTGTGTGGGTGGACCATTTCAGTTTGTCAGTGATGTGTACGCCTTTGGAACTTGAAGCTTTTCACCTTCTCCACTGCGGCCCCCGTCAATGTTGATGGGGGGCGTGCTTCCTCTGCTGTCTGCTGAAGTTCAGGATCAGCTCCTTCGTTTGTTGACGTTGAGGGAGAGGTTATTTACCTGGCACCACTCCACCAGGGCCCTCACCTCCTCCCTGTAGGCTGTCTCGTCATTGTTGGTAATCAGGCCTACCACTGTTGTGTCATCTGCAAACTTGATGATTGAGTTGGAGCCGTGCGTGGCCACACAGTCATGGGTGAACAGGGAGTACAGAGTGGGCTGAGTACGCACCCTTGTGGGGCCTCTCTGTTGAGGATCAGCGTAGTGGAGGTGTTGTTGCCTACCTTCACCACCTGGGGGCGGCCCGTCAGGAAGTCCAGGACCCAGTTGCACAGGGCGGGGTTCAGGCCCAGGGCCCCGAGCTTTAATGTTGAGCTTGGAGGGTACTATGGGGTTGAAGGCTGAGCTGTAGTCAATGAACAGCATTCTTACATAGGTATTCCTCTTGTCCAGATGGGATAGGGCAGTGTGCAGTGCGATGGTGATAGCAAATTGGAGTGGGTCTAGGGTGACAGGTAAGGTAGAGGTGATATGATCCTTAACTAGCCTCTCAAAGCACTTCATGATGACAGAAGTGAGTGCTACGGGGCGATAGTGATTTAGTTCAGTTAGCTTCGCTTTCTTGGGTTCAGGAACAATGGTGGACATCTTGAAGCAAGTGGGGACAGCAGACTGGGATAGGGAGAGATGGAATATGTTTGTAAACACTCCAGCCAGCTGGTCTGCACATGCTCTGAGGACGCGGCTAGGGAGTCCGTCTGGGCCGCAGCCTTGCGGGGGTTAACACGCTTAAATGTCTTACTCACGTCAGCCACAGAGAGCTCACAGTCCTCGGGAGTGGCCCGCGTCAGCAGCACTGTGTTATCCTCAAAGCGGGCGAAGAAGGTGTTTAGCTTGTCTGGGAGCAAGACGTCGGTGTCTGCGATGTGGCTGGTTTACCCTTTGTAATCCGTGATTGGCTGTAGACCCTGCCACATACGTCTTGTGTCTGAGCCATCTGAGCCATTTGAATTGCGACTCCACTTTGTCTCTGTACTGACGTTTTGTCTGTTTGATTGCATTATGGAGGGCTTTCTGGACTGTTTGTATTCGACCATATTCCCAGTCACCTTGCCGTGGTTAAATGCGGCACTTCCAGTTTCTATCCACTGTTTCTGGTTTGGATAGGTTTTAATGGTCACCGTGGGAACAACATCCCCTATACACCTGATTAAATCAGTCACCATGTCAGTGTACACGTCAATGTTATTCTCAGAGGCAACCCAGAACATATCTCATTCCACGTGATCAAAATAATCTTGAAGCATGGATTCTGATTAGTCAGACCAGCATTGAATGGACCTTAGCAGGGGTACTTCCTGTTTGAGTTTCTGCCTATAGGAAGGGAGGAGCAGAATGGAGTCGTGATCTGATTTGCCATCCCGGAAGGGAGAGCAAAAATGGTCAACAGTATTTGAAGGGCGAGTACTACAGGCAATATTATGATAAAACTTCGGTAGTGTTTTCCTCAGATTTGCTTTATTAAAGTCCCCAGCTACAATAAATGCGGCTTCAGGATATGCGGTTTCCAGTTTGCAGAAAGTCCAGCGTAGTTCCTTGAGAGCCGTCGTGGTATCGGCTTGAGAGGGAATATACACGGCTGTGATGATGACCGAAGACAATTGTCTCGGGAGGTAATGCGGTCAGCATTTCATTGTGAAGTATTCTAGGTCGGGTGAACAAAAGGACTTCAGTTCCTGTACGTTACCCCAATCACACCATGAGTAAGGTCGATGTCCGCGTCCCGCTGAAATCTAATTAGCATAATACAAATATCCCCATACAAATCTGTCAGTATAAGCTAGTTTTATTGCATTGGATGCGTCTCAATCACCCGCATCCACCTATGTAACACTTCCGCATCTGCGGTGAAAGGTGACAGAGCTAGAGCGGTGTTTGTCAGACCGTGAGAGCCCGAAAATCAGCCTTCTCAGAAAATTGTCTTAAGTGTACGACCGTCTGGGCTACACACTAACCTGTGTAAAGGTGAGACTCTCACGAACACGTGAATGTCGGTTGTTCTGCTCTAGGACGTCCACAGGCCTCACAAGACTCGTCTGAAGGTCCCCCGGTAACAGTTGAAAAAATATGGAAATATATATGGAGACTGTTTAGTGCCAAAAATAAGGGGTTAAATAGATGTTTTTTTAAAATGTTTTTTTTAATATATTCCTGATCTTTCTTATATCTCTCAGATGTAGGATAGACACTTCAGAATAAACTTACTTTGGATTTTTTTGAGATTTTTTTTTATGGAGACTGTTTATGGAGACAAAAATAAGGGGTTAAATACATCGTGTTTTATATCTCTCAGATGTAGGATAGAGACTTCAGAACAAACCTGTTGTACCATGTAGTGAATCTGTTATTCAGTGCGTTTGAATGGGCTAATAGCAGTAAGGCCAAATACAAATGTTCATCAAATATATATTCGTATATATTTTTTTTTCTTCAAGGGGACTTAAAATTCTAAATCAAATAGCAAAATCATCCTTCGTATGACCTTCTTAAAACAATTCCATATAGCTTAGTAGTACTAAAGGTCCATATACCTCTTCTCCGCCGACGGCATCTTGGAGCAGCCTCCCTCTCTCCCTCCATCACTCTCTCCTCCTCTCTCCCTCCCTCTCCCTCCCTCTCTCCTCCCTCTCTCCTCCCTCCCTCCTCTCCCTCCATCACTCTCTCCTCCTCTCTCCCTCCCTCTCACCCTCCATCAGTCTCTCTCCTCCTCTCTCCCTCCCTCTCTCCTCCATCAGTCTCTCCTCCTCTCTCCCCTCTCACCCTCCATCAGTCTCTCTCCTCCTCTCCCTCCCTCTCTCCCTCCATCAGTCTCTCTCCTCTCTC
>NW_028159900.1:0-1000 GCF_964263955.1 Coregonus lavaretus | reverse complement strand
CCTTGCTATTGAGAAAGGCCGCCGTAGGCAGACCTGGCTCTCAAGAGAAGACAGGCTATGTGCACACTGCCCACAAAATGAGGTGGAAACTGAGCTGCACTTCCTAACCTCCTGCCAAATGTATGACCATATTAGAGACACATATTTCCCTCAGATTACAGCGATCCACAAAGAATTCGAAAACAAACCCAATTTTGATAAACTCCCTTATCTACTGGGTGAAAAACCACAGTGTGCCATCACAGCTGCAAGATTTGTGACCTGTTGCCACAAGAAAAGGGCAACCAGTGAAGAACAAACACCATTGTAAATGCAACCCATATTTATGTTTATTTATTTTCCCATTTGTACTTTAACTATTTGCACATAGTTACAACACTGTATATATACATAATATGACATTTGAAATGTCTTTATTCTTTTGAAACTTCTGAGTGTAATGTTTACTGTTAATATGTATTGTTTATTTCACTTTTGTTTACTATCTACTTCACTTGCTTTGGCAATGTTAACACACGTTTCCCATGCCAATAAAGCCCTTAAATTGAATTGAAATTGAATTGAATTGAGAGAGAGAGAGAGAGAGAGAGAGAGAGAGAGAGAGAGAGAGAGAGAGAGAGAGAGAGAGAGAGAGAGAGACAGAGACAGAGAGAGACAGAGAGACAGAGAGAGAGAGAGAGAGAGAGAGAGAGAGAGAGAGAGAGAGAGAGAGAGAGAGAGAGAGAGAGAGAGGGAGCGTGGCTTACCCTCAATTCCCAGAATGCCTTTCTGTTTATTCTCTTCAGACAGCTCAAACTTATCAATGACATCCAGACAGTATTCTGTAGTCACATTCACCATCTGAGGAGAGAGAGACACACACTGTCAGAACACACAGAACACACCCACACAGACACTGAATAAAGAGAGAAGGAGACACAGTGAGGACGGAAGAGGCACACTATCACAATAAACACACGCATATATATATACACACACACACACACAAAGACACACAGAC
>NW_028159901.1:0-46897 GCF_964263955.1 Coregonus lavaretus | reverse complement strand
GAAAGACAGAGAGAGAGAGAGAATTGAATTGAGAAAGACAGAGAGAGAGAGATGGGATAAATGGAGAGAGAGAGACAGAGAGGGAGAGATGGGATAAATGGAGAGAGAGAGACAGAGAGGGAGAGGGAGAAAGAGAGAGCGAGAGATAGTGAGAGAGATGGGAGAGAGATGGGAGAAATGGAGAGAGAGAGAGCAAGAGAAAGAGAAAAAAGAGAGAGAGAGCAAAGGAGAGATGCAGGGAGAGGTGCATGCTATCCAGCTGAAAAGGCAGACTACACAACAAAAAGTGATGGAGGGAGGGAGGGGATATTCCAGTGGGGGCAGATCCAAGACCTTGGGCTGATATTAAAGTGACCTGTGAGGAGCAGACATAGACAGAAAGGACAGGCCTCTAAATAAGGCTGGCTCCACTGAGGAATGGGCCTGACCTTCCTCCCATCCCGGTAGCCCACGGTAACTCAAACACAATGTGCCTGCCTGCTAGGTTTCCAGGTTGGAGGAAGTTTTGCGCAATGTATGAATGTTCTTGAGATGTACATCTAACCGTTGATAGGGATAAAAGATAAATGCACCAACTGGGTTGCCAGGTTGAGGGAGGTTATGTACAAAAGTTATGGAGATGCTCCAACTGTTGGGCGAGGTAAAGAGAGAGATAAAAGCTATGCCTCGACTGTGAAGATATATCGGGACAATGTCCATGAGTTGATTACTGGTAGACTGAGCTGCGGTCTACTGACTAGATGTAATACTCTTGTGCTCAAGGTATGTTTCTTGAATGCTGTGTTATGGGGCTTTGAAAATTTATATTTTTTCTCTTTTGAGAAAGTTGAGGAAGTGAGAATGATTTCCTTTAGTACAATACGGTATCTTTGTATAGCAATTACAGAAATCTCTCTCATATTGTTCATATTTTTTCACCAAAATACTTGCCAAGGCAGGTGGTCCGACCTCCACTATATAAAAACCGAAACAGTGAGTTTGTGATTGCACTAAACTCCATGTAATGATAACGAATCAGCTTGATTGCCCGGTTATTGTGACGGGCAAAAATAATCACAATATACATAATTGGGCTGAGACGATGTCATTAAGTTGAGTTATAATTAAACATAATTGTCAGTTTGGATGTAAACAGGTTAAATTACCCGTTCTTAGTTTGTGGGAGACCAGATCAGTATTCTACTACCATAGTAAAAAATTGAATAGCCTGAGGTTATGGTACTGAAAGTCAATTAATATTTACTGCAGACCTGGGTTCAAATACTATTTGAAATCATTTAAAATACTTTAGTTAGGCTTGATTGCGCTTGCCTGGCACAATGGAACTAATAGGATAGTCACACAACTGCAAACCCTGCCCAACTGGCACTCGAGGCAGACAAAAGCAAATGCTAGTATTTCTCATAATATTTGAACCCAGGTCTGATTTTACAGTCTACCAAACACATTGCAAAAATATCTGTACAAATTCGATACTGTAAACAAAATACTTTGCATGGATCATGTGTGACGATTCTAAACCAAATTCGTAGGATCTCGAATATCCCATACGGGTTCAAGCAACCCGAACTCATGCAAGGGGAACAGAAAGACATGCATGCATTTCATTTACAATTACAAGCATTGATCATGGAAATATACCAAACAAGAGATACATGAACATATCTAACCTGAGTCGCCTACTGCTGTCTCTGTTTTACACGCAAGCCCACCCTTTCCAAGCACTCACATGTTGCAGTGAGCCTATGCAATACCTGTGTGAAAGAACAGTTTTAAGACGCGAAGGTCCAGTAAGGTCAGAATATGGGTATATAAAGCTGATCCGAGAGCAGCGCTGGCCTGTCTATTATGTTTGAGACATACTCCTGTGTGTGTGTGTGTGTGTGTTTGTGTGTGTGTGTGTGTGTGTGTGTGTGCTTGCGTGTGTGTGCGTGTGTGTGTGTGTGTGAGTGCTTGTGTGCTTTGTGCTTGCATGCATGCATGTGTACGTGTGTGTGTGTGTGAGACTCAGTGTTTGTGTGTGTGAGCATGTGTGCATGAGTGCATGTGTGCTTGTGTTCACACTCCCAGTTGTTTGCGAGGCTGTGCGGGAGTGTGTGTATCCCAGTATCCGTGTGTTGCCTGATTGTGTGTTTATTGCTGTAGGTCAATGGGGCCTTGATGCCTTCAGTTGCCTGGTCTGACACGGTAGTTAACAGTCCAACTGGCTCCATAGAAGGTGGGGTCGGTAGACAACATAACTTAGTCCCAGCAGCCACTATAATTACACTTATTGGACCTGTCACTCGATGACCCACCCAGTCCAGTCTGAGCATACAGGATGGCTGATTCAGCCTGACTTCAAAGGGAGTTGCTACAAGCAGCCTCTGTAACGGTTAACATTGAAATGCCAAAGGGCCGAATGAGGTATCCTTTACTCTTTCAATAACGGCAGTTGTCACATACCTCTGACAGTGCTCCGTTCTCAACTTCTCCACTTCTCTTTCCCTCCTTTCGCTTATTTTGTCGTTTTGTTGGTCGTTTCCATGCTGTTTCTACCCATTTTGAAATGTGTTTTGACAGACTGATTGTCCTTTGGCATGCAGTCATGTAACGAGGCACATCATGTTACTGGAAAACAGTAGGAATATGAAAGTGAAATACAGTCTCTTAAAGAGGAAAATCCAATTTCACCGAAAAGTAAAACCAAATATGACTTATCTTCTTACAGTGTACTGTGTACCTTTTATGATGAGATTTTCCAGGAGCCACAATTATAGGCTCAAAAAAGGCAGCTAGTGTGGTTTTGACGGAAGGCAAGAACAAGTAGAAAGTACGTATGAGTGACAACACTGATTCATCATTCATGGGAGGTTTTACTATGTTCTATCATTCCTCCTGTGTCTCAATGTGTTTCAGCACTGTTGGAAGTCCACTAGATAAATGGAGCTTCATGCACAGTGATGCTTTGGAGTTTAACTAATGTACAGATTGCTTAGTAAGTGACAATACATAATCACTTACATGCAGTGAGCTACAAAAGTATTGGGACAGTGACACATATTTTGTTGTTTTGTCTCTGTACTCCAGCACTTTTTGTACATGGTCCCCCCATTTTAGGAGACCAAAAGTGTTGGGACAAAGTCAATTACAGTGCTATGAAAAAGTATTTGCCCCCTTTCTAATTTTCTCTACTTTTGAATATCTGTGATACTGAATGTTATCAGATCTTCAACCAAAACGTAATATTAGATAAAGGGAACATAAGTGAACAAATAACACAACAATTACATATTTATTTAATTTATTTCATAAACAAAGTTATGCAACACCCAATTCCCCTGTGTGAAAAAGTAATTGCCCCCTTACACTCAATAACTGGTTGTGCCACCTTTAGCTGCAATGACTCCAACCAAATGCTTCCTGTAGTTGTTGATCAGTCTCTCACGTCGCTGTGGAGGAATTCTGGCCCACTCTTCCATGCAGAACTGCTTTAACAGTGACGTGTGGGTTTTCAAGCATGAACTGCTCGTTTCAAGTCGTCCAAAAAGTTATACTTTTGAATAATCTGTCCATAGAACGTTCTTCCAAGAGTCTTGATGATCATCCAGGTGCTTTTTGGCAAACTTGAGTCAACTTTTTGTACGAGATGGGTCCCATTATGCCTGGCGAAAACCAAACACTGCATTCCACAGTAAGAACGTCATACCAAAGGTCAAGCATGGTGGTGGTGGTGTGATGGTTTGGGGATGCTTTGCTGCCTCAGGACCTGGACGACTTGCCTTAATAGAAGGAACCATGAATTCTGCTCTGTATCAGATAATTCTACTGGAGACTGTCAGACCATCCGTCTGTGAGCTGAAGCTGAAGCGCACCTGGGTCATGCAGCAAGACAATGATCCAAAATACACAATCAAGTCTACATGAAAATTGCTAAAAAGCAACAAATTGGAAGTTTTGGAATGGCCTAGTCAAAGTCCAGACCTAATCCCAATTGAGATGTTGTGGCAGGACTTGAAACGAGCAGTTCATGCTTGAAAACCCACACGTCACTGAGTTAAAGCAGTTCTGCATGGAAGAGTGGGCCAAAATTCCTCCACAGCGACGTGAGAGACTGATAAACAACTACAGGCAGCATTTGGTTGGAGTCATTGCAGCTAAAGGTGGCACAACCAGTTATTGAGTGTAAGGGGGCAATTACTTTTTCACACAGGGGAATTGGGTGTTGCATAACTTTGTTTATGAAATAAATATGTAATTGTTGTGTTATTTGTTCACTTATGTTCCCTTTTCTAATATTAGGTTTTGGTTGAAGATCTGATAACATTCAGTATCACAGATATGCAAAAGTAGAGAAAATCAGAAAGGGGGAAAATACTTTTCATAGCACTGTATATTTGTATTAAAGTAGTAAAAAATGTAGTATTTGGTCACATATTCATAGCATGCAATGATTACATCAATCTTCTGACTCTACAAACTTGTTGGATGCATTTGCTGTTTGTTTTGGTTGTGTATCAGATTATTTTGTGCCATAATCATGGTAGCATCCACATTAATGCAGAATTGTTTAGAAACATATTCTATTCTTATTTACAATAAAAGTGACTCCAAAATGACACAATACATTGTTTACTATTAATTTCTATTGGGCACAAAATTATCGGAAACAAAATGCATCCAACAAGTTTGTAGAGTCACAAGTTTGATGTAATCATTGCGTGCTAGGAATAAGACACAAACAGATTCTGAAGTGTATTACACAAACACACAACAATTGTGTAAAACGTTCCATACCGAATATCCAATTCATCACGGGACAGAGAAGGATTCTTTGGTCAAGAATAACTCAACATTGGTAAACAAAAATAAAGCAGGCTAATTTTAATCATTTAGCAGATGCTCTTATCCAGAGCAACTAGGGTTAAGTGCCATGCTCAAGGGCAAATCAACAGATTTTTCACCTAGTCAGCTCAGGGATCTGAACCAACAACCTTTCGGTTGCTGGCACAAAGCTCTTTACCACTAGGCTACCTGCCTCAATTATTTCTTAGTCAGTTAAGGGGGCCCTTGATTTCAAGCAGGGTTCAAGAAGGTAGAGTACATGCATCCTGGTGAGGCAGTAAAAGTATGTTTTACGAAAGCCTGAGATATTTGTGGTCTTAATTACATTCATTTCGCTCCCAGCGTTTTTACGGTAAAACACTTAGCTCTGGTATTTTCATTCCCTTTGTACACCATTGTAATGACCACAAACCCATAATTGTTTTTCACCCATGGGCACCAGATTTTCCAATTTTCCATTGTGCGCACAGCTGCCATGCCAAGTTCTCCTCAGGTAATGCAGGGACTTTGACTAAGAAAGAGCAGAGAACGGATGCCAAGAGTGTGTTTAATAGAGCCAGATATATATATATTTATATATATATATGTATATATATATATATATATATATATATATATATATACTGTTTATCTTTATTTATTTATAAACGCCTTCCTGTGTTTGGCTGACGCTTCCTACACTGTACCTGTAGAGTCTTTGGGAAAAGTCTCACTCATGAGATCCACGTTTTGTTCTGAGCTGGGATAGGGGCTCATCACATTTAAACAGTATTTTTTTTCACCCCATTGTGTACAGATGTATGCTTGCTAAATAATATATTAGTGTATTGGAATTAGTAGCCTAGTGGATGTTGTCTTAAAAGTCTTAAAATGAACAACCTATTTTGTAGTAGACCTAAATCCTGGCCTAATTACCCTGGCCTAAAATGCTGAAAGTAACTTTTGTACCCGAAGCATTAGGGTCCATAATAAGGAAAAGCATAATTGGGGGGGAAAACCACCTTGCTGGCACAAAGAGGGCATTCATTTAATGGTTGTTTGTTGCTCGGAAGTTGAAAGTGGATGTCATTCACTTTATTGTTAAATTTTTTTGAGGAGGGGGGGGGAGTGTATTGGGACATTTATAACGCAGTGTTAATAAAATGTGACTTGACTTGACACCCAGAATCTGGGGTGCTACAATTGAACATTGGACCATTAAATGAATGCCCTCTTTGTGTCTGACCTATCTTCTTCAATATAATATATAAGCTCACAGAACATAAATCAATAATGAAATGAATTGATAAACTAAATGTTAATATTTTATAGATCAATCCGTTAATGCATATCTATTTCAGCTAGATCTTAAAGGAGCTTTATACTACATAAACTGTACACTTCGATACAAATCAAATCAATCAACATTTATTTGTCACATGCGCCGAATACAACAGGTATAGACTTAACTGTGAAATGTTTACTTACGAGCCCTTTCACAGCAATGCAGTTAAAATGTTAAAAAAAATAGCTAAATAGACAAAACTAAAGAAATAGTAACACAATAATATACCTATAACGAGGCTATATACAAGGAGTACTGGTACCGAGTCAATGAGCAGAGGTACGAGGTAGTTGAGGTTATTGGGGTAATACAGTATGTATATGTGGGGAGGGGTAAAAGTGACTAGGTAATCAGGATAGATAATAAACAGAGTAGCAGCAGTGTATGTGAAGCATGTGAAAGTGTGTCTATGTGTGAGTGTGTGTGTGTGTGGCATCAATATGTATGTGTGTGTGTTTTGTGTGAGTAAGCGTATGTAGTGTGTGTGTGTGTGTGTGTGTATGTGTGTGTGTGTGTGTGTGCGTGTGTATGTGTGTGTGTTGGAGTGTCAGTGTAGTATGTGTGAGTGTGTGGGTAGAGTCCAGTGAGTGTGCATAGAGCCAGTGCAAGAGAGTCAGTGCAAAAAATATGTCACGCCCTGATCGAGAGAACTCTTGTTGGTTGGGTCAGGGTGTGAGTTTTCTGTTGAGATCTATGTTAGTGTATTTCTATGTTGTAGATCTAGGTTGATCTTTATATGTTTGGCCGGGTGTGATTCCCAATCAGAGGCAGCTGTCGCTCGTTGTCTCTGATTGGGGATCATACTTAAGTAGCCTGGTTGCCTACCTTAGTTGTGGGATCTTGTTTGTGTTCCTGTTAGGCTTGTTGTGAGTATAGCCCATAGGACTTCACGTTACGTTGCTTTTGTTGTTTTGTCAAGTGTTTATCTTCATTAATAAATATGTACGAATATCACGCTGCACCTTGGTCTGACCCGTCTCTCAACGATCGTGACAGAAGACCCCACCACCAACGGACCAAGCAGCGTGCCCAGGAACAGCAGACACCCTGGACACAGGTGGGGAAGTCATTTTGGACTTGGGAGGAGATATTGGCTGGTAGAGGACCCTGGGCGAAGGAGGAGGCCCAGGCAGGAGAGGAGAAACGGCGACTCAAGAGGACTCGGTCACGAAGAAAGCCAGAGAAGCAGCCCCAATAAAAAAAATTTGGGGGACACATGGGGTGGTTGGCGGAGCCAGGGTTCAGAGCAGAGCCAACTCCCCGTACTCACGCTAGGAAGCGTGTGACTGTGCAGGCTCCGTGTTATGCGGAGATACGCACTGTGTCGCCAGTGCGCCGGCACAGTCCAGTGCGTCCTGTGCTAGCGCCATCCAGCCAGGACGGGTTGTGCCGGCTCAACGCTCCTGGTCTCCAGTAAGCCTCCTCGGTCCAGCATATCCTGCGCCGGTTCGACATCAAATCAAATCAAATCAAATTTTATTGGTCACATGCGCCGAATACAACAGGTGCAGACATTACAGTGAAATGCTTACTTACAGCCCTTAACCAACAGTGCATTTATTTTAAACAAAAAAAGTAAGAATAAAACAACAACAAAAAAAGTGTTGAGAAAAAAAGAGCAGAAGTAAAATAAAGTGACAGTAGGGAGGCTATATATACAGTAAAATAAAGTGACAGTAGGGAGGCTATATATACAGGGGGGTACCGTTGCAGAGTCAATGTGCGGGGGCATCGGCTAGTTGAGGTAGTTGAGGTAATATGTACATGTGGGTAGAGTTAAAGTGACTATGCATAAATACTTAACAGAGTAGCAGCAGCGTAAAAAGGATGGGGTGGGGGGGCAGTGCAAATAGTCCGGGTAGCCATGATTAGCTGTTCAGGAGTCTTATGGCTTGGGGGTAGAAGCTGTTGAGAAGTCTTTTGGACCTAGACTTGGCACTCCGGTACCGCTTGCCGTGCGGTAGCAGAGAGAACAGTCTATGACTAGGGTGGCTGGAGTCTTTGACAATTTTGAGGGCCTTCCTCTGACACCGCCTGGTATAGAGGTCCTGGATGGCAGGGAGCTTTGCCCCAGTGATGTACTGGGCCGTACGCACTACCCTCTGTAGTGCCTTGCGGTCAGAGGCCAAGCAGTTGCCATACCAGGCGGTGATGCAACCAGTCAGGATGCTCTCGATGGTGCAGCTGTAGAATTTTTTGAGGATCTGAGGACCCATGCCAAATCTTTTTAGTCTCCTGAGGGGGAATAGGCTTTGTCGTGCCCTCTTCACGACTGTCTTGGTGTGTTTGGACCATGATAGTTCGTTGGTGATGTGGTGATGTGGACATACTGTGTCTCCAGTGCGCGTGCACAGCCCTGTCACGCCCTGACCTGGAGAGACTGTTATTCTCTAGGTAGTTTGGTCAGGGTGTGAAACTCTATGTATTGTATATCTATGTTTGGCCGGGTGTGGTTCCCAATCAGAGGCAGCTGTCGCTCGTTGTCCCTGATTGGGGATCATACTTAGGCAGACAGTTTTCCTGCCTGGGTTGTGGGATCTTGTTTGTGTTCCTGTCAGGCTTGTTGTGATTATAGCCCATAGGACTTCACGTTTCATTGCTTTTGTTGTTTTGTCAAGTGTTTATCTTCACTAATAAATATGTACGCATACCACGCTGCACCTTGGTCTGACCTGTCTCTCAACGATCGTGACAAAATAATAAAAGCGGGTCAATGCAAATAGTCAGGGTAGCCATTTGATGAACTGTTCAGCAGTCTTATGGCTTGGGGGGAGACACTGTTCAGGAGCCTTTTGGTCCCAGACTTGGCGCTCTGGTACCGGACACTCAAATTGGAGATTAAATCGAAATGGTGAAATCTGATCACAACAGTCTTCAAATACAGTAACCTTCTGGGTATTATAGCCCAAGGGAATGGGAAGTCATCGTTTTTATGAGACTCACTCATGAAGCACATTTTACAACCTCTTAAGCAAGATATTACTCAGAGTGTGGCCCAAGATGTTTGTTTCATTGGGGGCTCCCACTTAGGGTGTGATGGTCTCCATGTCAACTCTTATTTTACACAACTACAATTTATGAGCATTCCATACTGTCCTTTCAATGGATGGAAGTATATTGGTGAGTAATGGAGAACTGGTCAATGGTCTAGCTGTAATGGTTTGACTAGGGTTTTCTAGATGTCTTGGTTGGAGGATTCTCGATCCCGGGGATCCTCCAACCTGGATTTTGGGAAAAACAGGGAATTTATTGAAAGTTCCAGGAATTTTGCAACCCTAGGTGTGACTTTGGATTGGAGACATGGAGAATTTTCCTGGGTTGCTTACGATTTATGTGTGTAAATTAGTCTATGCTTAAATTCAAATATTGTCTCTAGATCGAGTGTCAAGAAAGCATTGAAAAAATTAATATTAATATGAATTATATGAATTACACCTGCATTGAACGAATGATAAAGTAAAAACAAAAAGACTGTGGAGGACGGGACCGAATAAAGTTGCATGTGTGAGTGCTTAGTGGTTGAGATGCAGTCCTCTTTACTAACACAGGAGGGTGCTAGCCTAACTTATCTTTATTGCTCCTCTTTGCAGCAAAGTTACAACAATCCAATTGTTATCCTTTTTGTAGTATTTGATTTGACATTGTTTTATGACATCATATAAATAAATGATCGTATAATCAAACAAACATCAAACTGTCTACTCTAAACTCAGTAAATAGTCTCAACAGCCCTCCATTGAAGAGAGCACAAGCACACAGGCACACACACACACACACACACATGCACACGCACACGCACACACACACACACTCACACACACACACACGCACACACGCAAACACACACACACAAACACACACACACAGCTGACAAATCATTTAGGATTCATTTGATGTGCTGCTTGTTATCTAAATACAATGATTACATGGGTTAGACCTTCTTTCTGGATTCTCTTGTTCTCACATTCAGTTGCCAGGTAGTTGCCCGTAGCCCTTCGGCACAGACCGAGGATCAGCTTATCCTTCCCATATCTAAATCTTAACCATTAGTGGAGAAAATACAAGACCGACCTAAGATCAGTGTCTAGTTCAACTTCACCCTATAATCTGTATCACATATCCACAGAGGAGGGGATGGTGCTGTGAGATACAAATGGTTGTGTGTGTGTGTGTGTGTGTGTGTGTGTGTGTGTGTGTGTGTTTGCTCCCCTCGCCACATCACTCTATGGATGGTGTAAGCATCACATTTACATGTTGAGGTGTATAATGATGAGAACCAAATCTCATCAAGATTCAAAGATAATGATCTGCTACGTACATAAACACGTGTTCGTACCGTATGCATGTTTCCTGAACAGATTTCAAGACATGTTGGCTTGTCTTTGAATTTATATTTTTATGACTGTCTGGGATGTAAGGATCAGTGGAGGCTCCTCAGAGGAGGAAGGGGAGGGCCGTCCTCCTCAGTGAATTTCATACAAATAAAAAGTGAAACATTAAAAAAGTTATCCTTTTTAGATAAAACTATACTAAATATATTAATGTCACCAAATAATTGTTTAAAACACAATGTTTTGCAATAAAGGTCTACAGTAGCCTCAGCAGCACTCTGTAGGGTAGCACCATGGTGTAGCCGGAGGACAGCTAGCTTCTGTCCACCTCTGGGTACATTGACTTCAAAAAAAGCCTAGGAGGCTCTTGGTTCTCACCCCCTTCCATAGACTTGCACAGTAATTATGACAACTTCCGGAAGACGTCCTCCAACCTATCAGAGCTCTTACAGCATGAACTAAAATGTTATCCACGCAATCAAAGGATCAGAGATTTAATATAGTACTGAAAGCATAAACTACAGCTAGCTAGCACTGCTGTGCATAAAATGTGGTGAGTAGTTGACTCAAAGAGAGAGAAAGATAATAGTTGAACAGTTTTGAAGAAATGAATTTATTCCCAAATTAAGGAGAAGCAAGAGAGAGAGAGAGAGAGAGCTAGCTAGTTTAGCCTACTCAAACACCTGGCTCAAACAGAGAGGGATGCTATGTTAGCTAGCTGGCTATCCAACACTGGAGCTCTTCCAAGTCAAGGTAAGCTTTTGGTTTTATTAATTTATTACCACCTGGGCCCGCCGGTGTAACTGCTAAACTGCTTTCTGACTGTTCACTGTACTGCGTGACTGTAGCGTTAGTTCTAGTGGCTATGTTGACTATGAGGTGACAATGATGTAGGCTGTGTGTAGCGGTTAACAGTCATGATATGAAGGTTTGGCTTGTAAAATGTATTTTGCCTGGTCACAGACAGCTGATGTGTTGTGCACTGAAGTCCACAAGCAAAGGGAAAAGGTGAGAGGAGGAGAGCGCGTAGATAGTTGCGAGGAATTATATACAGTGCTATGAAAAAGTATTTGCCCCCTATCTAATTTTCTCTACTTTTGCATATTTGTGATACTGAATGTTATCAGATCTTGAACCAAAACCTAATATTAGATAAAGGGAACATAAGTGAACAAATAACACAACTATTACATATTTATTTCATAAACAAAGTTATGCAACACCCAATTCCCATGTGTGAAAAAGTAATTGCCCCCTTACACTCAATAACTGGTTGTGCCACCTTTAGCTGCAATGACTCCAACCAAGTGCTTCCTGTAGTTGTTGATCAGTCTCTCACGTCGCTGTGGAGGAATTTTGGCCCACTCTTCCATGCAGAACTGCTTTAACAGTGACGTGTGGGTTTTCAAGCATGAACTGCTCCTTTCAAGTCGTCCAAAAAGTTATACTTTTGAATAATCTGTCCATAGAACGTTCTTCCAAGAGTCTTGATGATCATCCAGGTGCTTTTTGGCAAACTTGAGTCAGCTTTTTGGACGAGATGGGTCCCATTATGCCTGGCGAAAACCAAACACTGCATTCCACAGTAAGAATACCAAAGGTCAAGCATGGTGGTGGTGGTGTGATGGTTTGGGGATGCTTTGCTGCCTCAGGACCTGGACGACTTGCCTTAATAGAAGGAACCATGAATTTTGCTCTGTATCAGAGAATTCTACAGGAGAATGTCAGACCATCCGTCTGTGAGCTGAAGCTGAAGCGCAACTGGGTCATGCAGCAAGACAATGATCCAAAACACACAATCAAGTCTACATGAAAATTGCTAAAAAGCAACAAATTGGAAGTTTTGGAATGGCCTAGTCAAAGTCCAGACCTAATCCCAATTGAGATGTTGTGGCAGGACTTGAAACGAGCAGTTCATGCTTGGAAACCCACACGTCACTGAGTTAAAGCAGTTCTGCATGAAAGAGTGGGCCAAAATTCCTCCACAGCGACATGAGAGACTGATCAACAACTACAGGAAGCATTTGGTTGGAGTCATTGCAGCTAAAGGTGGCACAACCAGTTATTGAGTGTAAGGGGGCAATTACTTTTTCACACAGGGGAATTGGGTGTTGTATAACTTTGTTTATGAAATAAATGAATTAAATATGTAATTGTTGTGTTATTTGTTCACTTATGTTCCCTTTATCTAATATTAGGTTTTGGTTGAAGATCTGATAACATTCAGTATCACAGATATGCAGCAAAAGTAGAGAAAATTTGAAAGGGGGCAAATCTTTTCATAGCACTCATCCAATATGCTGTAATAGAAATAAGGCCATGCTTATTTAAAAATATATAATCCTCCCTCATACTAAACGGCACAGACTGCCACTGGTAGGGATGTAGTGTCAACAAAGCTCAGTGTCCTGATTTTACATGATGGATGAATGACTGTGGCCTGACACGTAGGTTGTTCCTGCTCTGACTAACAAAGATATATGAAAGCACACGTGTGTACACACACACACATCCACACGCACACATGCACACACACGCACACGCACACACACACACATGCACACACAAACACACATGCATGCACCCACACAAACACACACAAACGCACACACACGCACACACACACAGATATGTGTGACAGGGTCATGAGGGCAACTGTACTCCACAGACTTTTAAAGTTCACACTTACTTACAGTAAAATGTGTAGGCAAACACACACACACACACACACACACGTATGAATGCACACACACACACAGACACACACACACACACACACCGCGTACCACAGAGACTGTAAGTGTGACAGGGTCATCAGAGGGAACACTGTGGAAGATGGACAGAGTCCTACAGATGAAGCTGTTTAATGAGACACTAGCTTACATTCTGGGTGGTACTGTCACTTCTCTGTGTGTCCAAAAATCTGCATGTGTTTTCAAATGTGCATGTGATTAAAATATGATCTTTGTTCCTTTGTGCATTGAGAAATCAAACATACACATTTTCTGAAAATCCCACCATAATCATAATGATGTTTTGTTAAGAAGTCCAATATATCAGTAGGTCTACTCAGTGGTGTCAAGTGTCTGGAAGAAGCAAAAATGTGAGAAAGTATGTGGACAGAAAGTATGTTGCCAGAAATGGGAAACCCTGTGGTATGTATGCATCTGCCTGTTCCCAGGCTAACCTGCCTAGGTGAGACTCTCTGGCACCAGCCTGCCAGTGCAGCCCGAGGGGAGCTTGCCGCGGCGCCCTAGCAGCACACACACTGATACATACACTCTCTCTACAGGCCATAGGAGCCAAGCAGCACAGGCAGTGCCTCCCCCTGGAGGATATATCATCTGATGTTACAGCTTGACAGGAGAGAAGCAGGGAGAGAAGAGGAGAGTCACACACACGCAAGCACACTGTCTGTCTGTCAACTTTATTGACTAAAAGTTGGCCAATATGACCATGCAATGGTCAAATCGGTCTTACAGACAGAACAACATGTATGATAATAGCATGATACAAGTTAGGTCATTGTGAAATGCATCACTATCATCAACTGCCAAGTCATTTCCTTTGTTCTCTGATTGAATCTAGTCCAATCTAATATCTCCAGTTAAACATAAAATGTTATTGGAGAAGATCCCATAAACACAGATTTTACAAATTGCTACACAGTACTGTTTGGAACCTGTTCAGAACTATATTACAGTATGCCAAATATTTGCCATAAAACTCAATAACCCTAAAGCAACCTTACTGTAGACTAAACTGCTTACTTAAGTACAATTCAAATCTGCTGTTAAGAACCTTATATTAAGCATTTTTTATATTGTACAATTTTGTATTTTTTTATGACCAAATTGAATCTGGCAATCTGGTTTTAAGTCTTGCAAATAAAATGATATAATGCATGTCTAAGAAGTCAGTGGATAAGCATTAACACATGTGAAGCAAGGAAAACATCAATCTTAATTTTGGTTTGACAGTGAGAAATAAAGAAAGATTATGATGATGGTTTGGTTTATCAGGTTATTTCTCTGATAGTTGAGCAGTTACAAGATCCCTTTACCTTCACCAAAATGTTTCAGAGTAGGAATGAAATTGAAAATATTATATGACATGATGAAACAATTCTATACCATTTAGGACATTTGTATAAATTAAGTATAACAATGATTGCCCTAATGTACAGAAATTTACATTTTTGCTTGTACTTGGCTTAATCTCTGTAATTGTATTTAATGTACAGAATACCCCAGATTTCAACTACAATGGGAGTATTGTTAACCCAAGTGTTCACAAGTTTTAAAAAATACAGACAATAAGGCTCTGACATTGAGGGAAAAAATTATGGCGCCTTAATCAAATTGACATTTAAATCATAAAACAAAACATTCAAACAAAACATACTCTTATTCACTTAAGCTCTGAACTTGTATTTTCCACTATTCAAAGCTGGTCATTGTTACATTTCTAAAAGTGGAATGAAACAATTTCAAATACATTTGTATCTTATCTTAATATGTTATCTTAATTATCTATCTTATCGTTATATAATATCTTAAAGGTATTAAGAGCTATTTTCTTCTTATGGAACACACTAGTAAGTGGAATAGTTGAAGCAGCTACCTATGGTTTCTCAGGCTGAACAACAAGCTTCAGTTTCACTTAGTGGGGACATGTGGTCTGAAGTGACTAGGTGGTGGCTAGACTGTGGTAAGCGTTTATCTGCTGAGTGCTATGTTAGCGTTAGCGCAGGGCTAGTGTAATGCTAACCTACTGTACCATAACAGACCTCCCTGCCAGAGTTGTCATATGATGCAAATATAAAATAGGGTTTTGTTTACCTTTGTTTGCTTTGGGACACACTTTCTAAGGCATGGAAATGCAATGTGACGAGACAAATAACTCATAAATGTTTTGCAGAAACCCAAGAACATGTTTTCTACCATGGCCTGGCAAATTGCTGTATATGTATGGGAATTATTTTCAAAGTATGAAATGGTGGTTGCAAAAACAAGATGCAGAGCTATACTCGGGGTACTTAAGATGGCTGGGACTGCAGTTATGTTCAGATTACAAATTATCATCCAAAACTTTCCACGCAGACAAAATGTTTTCAATAGAGTAAACTGAAACACGAGAGCTTAAATACCTGTAAACTTAAACAAATAAGTGCACAAACAGGCTGCAAAGTCTTTGTGTCTTGTACAAGCAAAGAAAGCGGTCAATAATACATTCGTTATCGCCCAGCTAATGAAATTGAGAATCAATTCTCGAGCTGTGTTGCACACAGAGCATCTACAGTTCTTTTAGAGTAAATCAAACCGTCAGTTGTCAAACGACTTAAAAAGGTAGAGGCACTATGTAACTGATTGGTGGGTTTGGAGTCCGCTCTCCTCATATGTTTTACATTATTATGAGAACTGCCATGTAATCCGGAGTAAATCCTCTGTCCACTCTGACGTTATTGGGGGTAAAGGGTGATGGTTGTGGGAGCTATTAGAATAATGGCATAAAGTCCCACTAATGTATCAACTAGGTCCCAAGAGTCTCATGGTTTCACAGCAGTTCCTTATCTGGAAAGGAGAATGTTTGTGTGGATGACCCTGAAAATTTTTGCGAAATCTTAAATGGTTTGAGAAGCTCTGATCTACAATCTAATCTAATGTGGATAATCCTCGGCCAAATGTATTGTTCATAATGTGGTAATAATGTCGTAATCAGACAAGAAGTTTCCCAGGGTGTGAAGAAATCCTTGCTCACAGAGACCAGCGAGATAAGATCAAAATTAAATGACTCAACTATTTGGATATGGATTATTTTCCCACTTTGGATATGGCAAGTTACTTTATGAGGTTGTTGCAAAGATTTGAAGAATTGCTTTATTAAAATGTTGTAAGAGGACACATCTTTCGTAAAACAGGACAAGAGTTTTGGTACAGGACACATTTTGTAACAGGTCACAAGGACGTCTATTGGTCAGGTCACAAGGACTTCATAGTCAGAGTCACCTTTATAAAATGTTATGATTTTGCATCTAAAATCAATGGAGGTTGAAGTACAAATTCCAGGCAATGTCAGCTACCGGAAGTAACAGCTTATAAGCAAAATAAAATACCTAATGTTTTGTTTGTGAGAAATCCATTTTACCGAATGGTAGTCAATACAATTATCACAAACCTTTTCTTGGAGATGAGCATCACTTTAAGTATTAATACAGGAATCACACAATAACCCTGTCGAGTTCAAAGAATATATGAAAATTGTGCAGACTGTTCATAAATGACACTACTCTGACATGTCCAATGCTCTCTCTTTCTTTCTCTCTTTTTTCTCTTGCTCTCTCCATTCCAGAGCCATTATACCCCATTAGTGTCGAGGCACAGAGATGCTGCGCTACTCATCGTCTTTGAAGAGGTCGTAACTACAGGAGAGGTTGGAGAAAAAGGCTTGAAACGTCTTTGGCAATATTGTTTGACGAAGACAAATTCTCCACAGGTTGCAACCACTCCTGTGAGAGGGAAGCCATTTTGAACTACACGTAGGCCTACAGACAGTACACACTGGCAGACTCGCAAATTATCTTTCACGATTTGTTTTGTTTTTCTATAAAGAAGACTGTATTGTACTTTCTAAACAGACATAATGTAACTGTGTCGGAAAAAATGGTTTCTTCACCTGCTGTTTTTATGTGTAAATTCATGTTTAAGTTGTTATTCAGCACTGTCAACACTTTGTTCAACACCTTTAGCCAAAAAATTTGAGTTCTCCCTACTTCCACACGCTACAACCAGCATTGCAGCTGCAATTAATGAGTATAGCAAAGTGTTCCGATAAGCTTGTGTCGTTATTATTAGTGGCTTGTGTCTTTTTTAATATCAAGGAATATTTCACTGTCTCTGGTCATAGGAGTAACAACATGAATTGGTGCATGAGGCAGAAATAATGCAGTGTGACTTGAGTTTTCGCCATCAGCTGGAAGACCACGTCCCCTTTTCTCAGTGGAGGGAGGGAGGGACGGTGAGACGGGTGAGAGGCAGCCGCCCTCACCGCTGCTTCTTACCTTCCGTCAGACTGACCATCAGATGCAGGCCATCAGTCCAGTAAAATTAAAACAAAGCAAACTATTATGGTCACCTGAAGGCTCTGTTTACCTCGGCTCCCGTGCTGGCTCATCCTGATCCCTCCTTGGCATTCATAGTAGAGGTGGATGCGTCCGAGGCTGGGATAGGAGCTGTGCTCATTCTAATGAGACCATGATGCTATCTAACAAACCATCCACATCAGAGGGAGAGAGACCCTGGTATAACCTGTGCAGGCCGCAGAGAAGAACGAGAGACTGCGGTGGGGCGTCTGCTGTGCTGTGAGAACCAGTGGAGGCTTCTGAGGGGAGGACGGCTCATAATAATGGCTGGAATGGGGTCAATGGAATGGTATCAACCACATCAACAACGTGGTTTCCATGTGGTTGATACCATTCCATTGACTCCATTCCAGCCATTATTATGAGCCGTCCTCCCCTCAGCAGACTCCACTGCTGAGAATGTGCTGCGGAGGCTAAGCCCCTGCTCCTGTGGGCCCTGTTTTCCTTTCTCTTTGTGTTTGGACACACAGCAGACAAGTGGAGGTTAGGACAACACCCTGCTAGGAGCCAAAAGACTTAAACTACAAGTCATTAGGACCGGGGTCAAGTTGAGAGAACTAAACCCCTATAATTCCCCCAAATGCCACGGGTAAGGCCCTACTCCAGGTTTCAGCTTATTTTCTATTTCCTTCCCAGTCATTCCAGGTTCTAGTACCAAAGTGAGAGTGACAGTCAGAGAGGGACAGATGAGAGAGAAATGGAGGGATTGTGACAGGAAAATGTTGTTATTTGATGATGACTGGTGAAAATAAATGAATAAAATGAGTCTACAGATGTGTAGTTGTTCTACATTTCTAGCAGTGTGTCGTCACAAAATCAACTTCTACTACCATGTAGATGGATTAGCTCTGTCTAGTGAGTCGTCTTTAGATCGTCTATCTGCCTTTCAAACACTCAGACAATCATTTGATTCTGTTAAATGGGTCATTAACTTTTGATTTATGAATTTTAGTGCTCACCCTCTCAAACCTCTACATAGCAACTCTGTCAATAAATTGAGATCCGTCTCTTAGATGAGACATTTTTTATTCTACCTCAGGCACTACCTTCACTTTTTTAATTCAAGCCTTGTCTACTAAATAAGTAACAAATATGCCTGGACAGACAGACAGATTCGCTGGCAACACCGAGCTCTCTTAAATAAAAAGCAGACATAGAATTCAATAGCTGAAGATTAAAAATAAAAATAAACTGACTTCAATTGCCCAATCACCTCTCAACATATGACACATAACATTGGAAATCAAGTGGCCACATTCCCCGAAAATGTCATCTTTATAATTACCTTTATTTCAAGGTGTGACAACTTCTACCTTTGATTGACTCAGAGAGTATATATTAAAATATGTTACTAGTATGACAATGTATGATACTCACATATTATTGTTAATGACAATTCCATACAGTGGGGAAATTTTTTATTTAGTCAGCCACCAATTGTGCAAGTTCTCCCACTTAAAAAGATGAGAGAAGCCTGTAATTTTCATCATAGGTACACGTCAACTATGACAGACAAAATGAGAAGAAGAATTCCAGATTCTACATTGTAGGATTTTTAATGAATTTATTTGCAAATTGTGGTGGAAAATAAGTATTTGGTCACCTACAAACAAGCAAGATTTCTGGCTCTCACAGACCTGTAACTTCTTCTTTAAGAGGCTCCTCTGTCCTCCACTCGTTACCTGTATTAATGGCACCTGTTTGAACTTGTTATCAGTATAAAAGACACCTGTCCACAACCTCAAACAGTCACACTCCAAACTCCACTATGGCCAAGACCAAAGAGCTGTCAAAGGACACCAGAAACAAAACTGTAGACCTGCACCTGGCTGGGAAGACTGAATCTGCAATAGGTAAGCAGCTTGGTTTGAAGAAATCAACTGTGGGAGCAATTATTAGGAAATGGAAGACATACAAGACCACTGATAATCTCCCTCGATCTGGGGCTCCACGCAAGATCTCACCCCGTGGGGTCAAAATGATCACAAGAACGGTGAGCAAAAATCCCAGAACCACACGGGGGGACCTAGTGAATGACCTGCAAAGAGCTGGGACCAAAGTAACAAAGCCTACCATCAGTAACACAGTACGCCGCCAGGGACTCAAATCCTGCAGTGCCAGAGGTGTCCCCCTGCTTAAGCCTGTATGTCCAGGCCCGTCTGAAGTTTGCTAGAGTGCATTTGGATGATCCAGAAGAGGTTTGGGAGAATGTCATATGGTCAGATGAAACCAAAATAGAACTCAACTCGTCGTGTTTGGAGGACAAAGAATGCTGAGTTGCATCCAAAGAACACCATACCTACTGTGAAGCATGGGGGTGGAAACATCATGCTTTGGGGCTGTTTTTCTGCAAAGGGACCAGGACGACTGATCCGTGTAAAGGAAAGAATGAATGGGGCCATGTATCGTGAGATTTTGAGTGAAAACCTCCTTGCATCAGTAAGGGAATTGAAGATGAAACGTGGCTGGGTCTTTCAGCATGACAATGATCCCAAACACACCGCCCGGGCAACGAAGGAGTGGCTTCGTAAGAAGCATTTCAAGGTCCTGGAGTGGCCTAGCCAGTCTCCAGATCTCAACCCCATAGAAAATCTTTGGAGGGAGTTGAAAGTCCGTGTTGCCCAGCGACAGCCCCAAAACATCACTGCTCTAGAGGAGATCTGCATGGAGGAATGGGCCAAAATACCAGCAACAGTGTGTGAAAACCTTGTGAAGACTTACAGAAAACGTTTGACCTGTGCCATTGCCAACAAAGGGTATATAACAAAGTATTGAGAAACTTTTGTTATTGACCAAATACCTATTTTCCACCATAATTTGCAAATAAATTCATTAAAAATCCTACAATGTGATTTTCTGGAGAGAAAAAATCTAATTTTGTCTGTCATAGTTGACGTGTACCTATGATGAAAATTACAGGCCTCTCTCATCTTTTTAAGTGGGAGAACTTGCACAATTGGTGGCTGACTAAATACTTTTTTCCCCCACTGTTTAAGAATAGCTGTGAATTTATTTTAATGTTTTTATATCCAAATCCAAGCAGTTAGGGTTAGAGTTAGTCTGGTTTTGTCTGGGTTTTAGTGTCTATCTTTTGAAGAACAGAAGATGCCCATCCCTGGCTTAAAAAAAGAAAATATTATTATAATACTGTTATGCAGGGTCTCTTACTTGCTTATGGTTGTCAACTTGATTTAAAAGTTTGAAAGCAGGAAAACTAAAAAAACTGTTAACCATAGACATATTTCCCAAAGGCCACCTCAAACATGTACTTTGAGAGTGAGACAGACAGACAGCCCTCTTGTTGGGGAACAAGGAATGCACTTTTCTTTGGGACGCATCTAAAATTGCCTAGTGATGAAAAATCATATTTACATTTTTGGGGAGACTTTCCCTTTGATCATGGTAGGGTAAAATGTGATGCCTGTCTTTGAGCCCAGCATGTTCAAGATAATATTTTCATAGCCACAGTAGGGCCTATGCTATTGACCTCCACCTTGGCTTTCATGTGGCAAAATCCAAAAGCAAACCTTGTATCCCACAACATGTTAATAAATCAGTGGAGCCAGACATGAGCACAGAAGCTATGATGCTGTCTGTTACCCGCATAACATGGTGTAGTGGAGTCACACATATAGGGAAAACACGCTCCAAGTGTATTCAAACCATCATTTGCTGCTTTGATTATTAGGTTGTTTGGGCATCTGTTTGTCTAATTTTTTGTCAAATTTTTTATTTTACTGTGTTGATATGTTTAAATGCACTTTCAATAAGGATTAGGATGTCTTGTTGTGAGTTGTCTTTATTATCTGTATGCCTGTTTGAAAAGTAATTAAATGCAGTGGGGAAAGGGCTTCTATTTATAGATAGACTAACTGGCCAATTTTGAGAAGCAATCATGAAACACATAATATACTTGTATTTATTTTTTATTTTTTAGGGGGTATATCAGCTTTAATATTGCAGATAGATTGTTGCGGCTATCGATGTAATTGTCTGCATCATTTCCAATCCCTCATATACACAATACCGTTCAACATTTTGGGGTCACTTAGAAAAAATGTTGTCCATTAAAATAACATAACATTGATCAGAAATACAGTGTAGACATTGTTAATCTTGTAAATGGCTATTGTAGCTGGAAACGACTGATTTTTAATGGAATATCTACATAGGCGTACAGAGGCCAACCATCAGTCCTGTGTTCCAATGGCACGTTGTGTTTGCTAATCCAAGTTTTAATTTTAAAAGGCTAATTGATCATTAGAAAACCTTTTTGCAATTATGTTAGCACAGCTGAAAACTGTTGTGCTGATTAAAGAAGCAATAAAACTGGCCTTCTTGAGACTAGTTGAGTATCTGGAGCATCAGCAATTGTGTTTCGATTACAGGCTCAAAATGGCCAGAAACAAATAACTTTCTTCTGAAACTCGTCAGTCTATTCTTGTTCTGAGAAATTAAGGCTATTCCATGCGAGAAATTGCTAAGAAACTGAAGATTTCGTACAACGCTGTGTACTACTCCCTTCACAGAACAGCACAAACTGTCTCTAACCAGAATAGAAAGAGGAGTGGGAGGCCCGGTGCACAACTGAGCAAGAGGACAAATACATTAGAGTGTCATGTTTGAGAAACAGATGCCTCCTAAACTGGCAGCTTCATTAAATAGTACCCACAAAACACCAGTCTCAACGTCAACAGTGAAAAGGCGACTCCGGGATGCTGACCTTCTAGGCAGAGTTGCAAAGAAAAAGTAATATATCAGACAAGCCAATAAAAAAAAAGATGGGCAAAAGAACACAGACACTGGACAGAGGAAGATTGGGAAAAAGTGTTATGGACAGACAAATCGAAGTTTGAGGTGTTCTGATCACAAAGAAGAACATTTGTGAGAAGCAGACCAAATGAAAATATGCTGGAGGAGTACTTGATGCCATCTGTCAAGCATGGTGGAGGCGATGTGATGGTCTGGGTGTGCTTTGGTGGTGTAAAGTGGGAGATTTGTACAGGGTAAAAGGGATCTTGAAGAAGGAAGGCTATCACTCCATTTTGCAATGCCATGCCATACCGTGTGGACGGCGCTTGATTGGAGCCAATTTCCTCCTACAACAAGACAATGACCCAAAGCACAGCTCCAAACTATGCAATAACTATTTAGGGAAGAAGCAGTCAGCTGGTATTCTGTCTATAATGGAGTGGCCAGTACAGTCACCGGATCTCAACCCTATTGAGCTGTTGTGGGAGCAGCTTGACCGTATGGTTCGTAAGAAGTGCCCATCAAGCCAATCCAACTTGTGGGAGGTGCTTCAGGAAGCATGGGGTGAAATCTCTTCAGATTACCTCAACAAATTGACAACTAGAATGCCAAAGGTCTGCAAGGCTGTAATTGCTGCAAATTGAGTATTATTTGACGAAAGCAAAGTTTGAAGGACACAATTATTATTTCTATTAAAAATCATTATTTCTATCCTTGTCAATGACTACATTTCCTATGCATGTTGCTATATGTCCTATTCAAACTAATTTAATGTATGTTTTCATGGAAAACAAGGAAATGTCTAAGTGACCCCAAACTTTTGAAAGGTAGTGTATATTTCTTTTAAATATATACAGTTGAAGTCGGAAGTTTACATACACTTAGGTTGGAGTCATTAAAACTCGTTTTTCAACCACTCTACTTGTTAACAAACTATAGTTTTGGCAAGTCGGTTAGGACATCTACTTTGTGCATGACTCAAGTAATTTTTCCTACAATTGTTTACAGACAGATTGTATCACAATTCCAGTGGGTTGACTGTGCCTTTAAACAGCTTGGAAAATTCCAGAAAATGATGTCATGGCTTTAGAAGCTTCTGATAGGCTAATTGACATAATTTGAGTCAATTGGAGGTAGACCTGTGGATGTATTTCAAGGCCTAACTTCAAACTCAGACCTCCACAAGTGTGGCTCATCCTTGGGAGCAATTTCCAAATGCCTGAATGTACCACGTTCATCTGTACAAACAATAGTACGCAAGTATAAACACCATGGGACCACGCAGCCGTCATACCGCTCAGGAAGGAGACGCGTTCTGTCTCCTAGAGATGAACGTACTTTGGTGCGAAAAGTGCAAATCAATCCCAGAACAACAGCAAAGGACCTTGTGAAGATGCTGGAGGAAACAGGTACAAAAGTATCTATATCCACAGTAAAACGAGTCCTATATCAACATAACCTGAAAGGCCGCTCAGCAAGGAAGAAGCCACTGCTCCAAAATCGCCTTAAAAAAGCCTAACTACGGTATGCAACTGCACATGGGGACAAAGATCGTACTTTTTTGAGAAATGTCCCCTGGTCTGATGAAACAAAAATAGAACTGTTTGGCCATAATGACCATCGTTATGTTTGGAGGAAAGGGGGGGTAGCTTGCAAGCCGAAGAACACCATCCCAACCATGAAACACGGGGGTGGCAGCATCATGCTGTGGGGGTGCTTTGCTGCAGGAGGGACTGGTGCACTTCACAAAATAGATGGCATCATGAGGAAGGAAAATTATGTGGATATATTGAAGCAACATCTCAAGACATCAGTCACGAAGTTAAAGCTTGGTCACAAATGGGTCTTCCAAATGGACAATGACCCCAAGCATACTTCCAAAGTTGTGGCAAAATAGCTTAAGAACAACAAAGTCAAGGTATTGGAGTGGCCATCACAAAGCCCTGACCTCAAACCTATAGAAAATGTGTGGGCAGTACTGAAAAAGCGTGTGCTAGCAAGGAGGCCTACAAACCTGACTCAGTTACAACAGCTCTGTCAGGAGGAATGGGCCAACATTCACCCAACTTATTGTGGGAAGCTTGTGGAAGGCTACCCAAAACGTTTGACCCAAGTTAAACAATTTAAAGGCAATGCTACCAAATACTAATTGAGTGTATGTAAACTTCTGACCCACTGGGAATGTGATGAAAGAAATAAAAGCTGAAATAAATCATTCTCTCTACTATTATTCTGACATTTCACATTCTTAAAATAAAGTGGTGATCCTAACTGATCTAAGACAGGGAATTTTTACTAGGATTAAATGTCAGGAATAGTGAAAAACTGAGTTTAAATGTACTTTGCTAAGGTTGTATGTAAACTTCTGACTTCAACTGTATATTATTTTAAATATTTGTTCCGTCTTTAATACACATTCTTTATTGAATCTCGCTCTGGATAAGAGCATCTGCTAAATGACGTAAATGTAAATGTAAATTGAATATGCATTTTAGTCCACGGGTAGGCATAATCTGGGTCTGAGAAAGGACAAACACTGTACTGATTATCTTGAATAATAAATTGCAGGTAATGTATGAAAAATCTGCCTAGTCGGTCTCATACCTTGAGAAACACACAGCTTGTACTGTTGTAGCTCTACACTGAATATGACACCCGCCTGTTGATAGTCAGAGCTCATAGTTTAATGAGGTATATGGCATCCATATTAGGAAGTCATCAAACAACACTGACATTCATATGGAAAAGATATGATGCAACGAAGAGTCAGCATCAATATTTGCTGTGTCAGACCTACAGTGGGGGAAAAAAGTATTTAGTCAGCCACCAATTGTGCAAGTTCTCCCACTTAAAAAGATGAGAGATGAGAGAGGCCTGTAATTTTCATCATAGGTACACGTCAACTATGACAGAAAAAAATGAGGGAAAAAAATCCAGAAAATCACATTGTAGGATTTTTAATGAATTTATTTGCAAATTATGGTGGAAAATAAGTATTTGGTCAATAACAAAAGTTTCTCAATACTTTGTTATATACCCTTTGTTGGCAATGACACAGGTCAAACGTTTTCTTTAAGTCTTCACAAGGTTTTCAACCACTGTTGCTGGTATTTTGGCCCATTCCTCCATGCAGATCTCCTCTAGAGCAGTGATGTTTTGGGGCTGTCGCTGGGCAACACAGACTTTCAACTCCCTCCAAAGATTTTCTATGGGGTTGAGATCTGGAGACTGGCTAGGCCATTCCAGGACCTTGAAATGCTTCTTACGAAGCCACTCCTTCGTTGCCCGGGCGGTGTGTTTGGGATCATTGTCATGCTGAAAGACCCAGCCACGTTTCATCTTCAATGCCCTTGCTGATGGAAGGAGGTTTTCACTCAAAATCTCACGATACATGGCCCCATTCATTCTTTCCTTTACACGGATCAGTCGTCCTGGTCCTTTTGCAGAAAAACAGCCCCAAAGCATGATGTTTCCACCCACATGCTTCACAGTAGGTATGGTGTTCTTTGGATGCAACTCAGCATTCTTTGTCCTCCAAACACGACGAGTTTAGTTTTTACCAAAAACGTCTATTTTGGTTTCATCTGACCATATGACATTCTCCCAATCCTCTTCTGGATCATCCAAATGCACTCTAGCAAACTTCAGACGGGCCTGGACATGTACTGGCTTAAGCAGGGGGACATGTCTGGCACTGCAGGATTTGAGTCCCTGGCGGCGTAGTGTGTTACTGATGGTAGGCTTTGTTACTTTGGTCCCAGCTCTCTGCAGGTCATTCACTAGGTCCCCCCGTGTGCTTCTGGGATTTTTGCTCACCGTTCTTGTGATCATTTTGACCCCACGGGGTGAGATCTTGTGTGGAGCCCCAGATCGAGGGAGATTATCAGTGGTCTTGTATGTCTTCCATTTCCTAATAATTGCTCCCACAGTTGATTTCTTCAAACCAAGCTGCTTACCTATTGCAGATTCAGTCTTCCCAGCCTGGTGCAGGTCTACAATTTTGTTTCTGGTGTCCTTTGACAGCTCTTTGGTCTTGGCCATAGTGGAGTTTGGAGTGTGACTGTTTGAGGTTGTGGACAGGTGTCTTTTATACTGATAACAAGTTCAAATAGGTGCCATTAATACAGGTAACGAGTGGAGGACAGAGGAGCCTCTTAAAGAAGAAGTTACAGGTCTGTGAGAGCCAGAAATCTTGCTTGTTTGTAGGTGACCAAATACTTATTTTCCACCATAATTTGCAAATAAATTCATAAAAAATTCTACAATGTGATTTTCTGGAGAAAAAAATTCTCAATTTGTCTGTCATAGTTGACGTGTACCTATGATGAAAATTACAGGCCTCTCTCATCTTTTTAAGTGGGAGAACTTGCACAATTGGTGGCTGACTAAATACTTTTTTTCCCCACTGTACATCTATGGGTGTTCTTTACTATACCACCTGTGTATAATTCAACGAGGAAGGATGTCTTACGGCTAACATTCTCGACCTAGCCATGAGACCTGATGCTGAGGGTGTCCTAAAATGGACACCATACATATCATCCCAATTTAGGCCTACTCAGGAGTACATTTTTCTCACCTTTAAAGATCCTCAAACCCATAGATGAATAGCAGGCAAACATGCAGTATCTACAGCCACTCTCTCCCGCTTATTTCTCTTCACCTCCCATCTGTTTTGAGGAAGGGGCAATATAGCCATGTTAGCGAGCAGCAGGCTCCGTATTTGGACATATTTGCCTGTTGTTTGTTGTTGCCTTTTCCAGGGCTGGTTGAGACTGTTATGTTATGGGGGGATGGATCAGGCATCACTGTCTTGGATTAAAGGAGACTCGGAGGGGTCTAGGAAATGGGCCCTTCATTGGAGATAGACCTCTGTTTTATAAAGAGCCATTAGCTTTTATTGAGGAGACTAATGTGTGTATTTAAAGTAAATGATAAGGGGAGAGGCGGTGCTTCGGGGGAAGGGGTGATGAAAGGCTTGCATTAATGTACACGGCGGAGGACTGCTGTTTTCCATTTGCAGTAACCGCTTTCCCCTTTCTCTCTCTTCAATAGTCACACACACCATTCCCTCCCTTTCTCCCGTCGTACACATGTAAGTCATATACAAACCAGAAAGGGTCTTGGCGCCCAGGGACAGCGGCCTGGAATTGCCCCCAAGAAACCAAATCCACTCCATCAAATTGCCAGATGTCACTCCCAACCTCGATCCATTGGACATTGGTATCACCAGGCAGCAGGGAAGAGACATGAGGTCCGCCGCTACCGCTAGAGACAAAATGGCACTGCAGAGAGAGAGAGAGAGAGAGAGAGAGAGAGACAGACAGAGACAGAGAGAGGGAGGGAGAGAGAGAGAGAGAGAGAGAGAGAGAGAGAGAGAGAGAGAGAGAGAGAGAGAGAGAGAGAGAGAGAGAGAGAGAGAGAGAGAGAGAGAGAGAGAGAGAGAGAGAGAGAGAGAGAGAGAGAGAGAGAGAGAGAGAGAGAGAGAGAGAGAGAGAGAGAGAGATTGTGTGTGATTAAAATAATATTATAAACTGGATGGTTCGAGCCCTGAATGCTGATTGGCTGAAAGCTGTGGTATATCAGACCGCTGCTCTAATTACGTTGGTAACCAGTTTATAATATCAATAAGGGGGTTTGTGGTATATTGCCATTATACTACAGTTAAGGGCTGTAGGCTCCAGGTACTCCATGTTGCTTCGTGCATATGAACAGCCCTTAGCCATGTTATATTGGCCAAATACCACACCCCCTCGGGCCTTATTGCTTAAATATATTACTGCAAAGGGTGTAAGCCAGAAAACGTGGGTTTAATTCCTATATCTAACTATATCTAAAGTGGCACATAAGTATCTTTATACCCATTTGTATAGCACTATGACAGTTAAATAAATGTATTATTATTATTATTGTCTTTGTTTGTAATGTTTTAATTACTTATGCAGCAGAGGTGGTTCTATGAACTATGCTCGCGTGATGAGTAGCTCCCCTAGCTCATGCCTAAGATTTACCCCAGAGGGCGCAGACAAGGCTGTGTATCTGTGAATAACTTTGACAAGACACATTTCTTGTAGTCATCAATATTTGTGGTAGTGAGGCACAGTATAAACAATGACTATTGTGCCCAACAACAACAAAAAACATTGAGGCTATCCTTTTTTCTCAACACTTTTTTTTGTTGTTGTTTTATTCTTACTTTTTTTGTTTAAAATAAATGCACTGTTGGTTAAGGGCTGTAAGTAAGCATTTCACTGTAATGTCTGCACCTGTTGTATTCGGCGCATGTGACCAATAAAATTTGATTTGATTTGATTTGATTTGAATATGGACATGGTACATGAGCACCCATGAAGTCTCCTACAGTACATGGAAAGGATGGCTTCATTACAATAGGTCATGTTCACAAGAGATGCAAACCTAAGCAAACACGTTTCAACGTTGAACAACTCCCTTGGTGGCTTGTGTAGTGCCCCGTGGATGGTAATTTCCCGTGAGGTTCTGCCCAATCTCAGAACCTCCAGACATGCTGTTGTCCGATTAGAACAGAGTCACAAGTGGAGGGTTTGGGTTAGGGAGGGTTTGGGTTGGGTTAGGGAGGGGTTGGGTTAGGGAGGGTTTGGGTTAGGGAGGGGTTGGGTTGGGTTGGGTTAGGGAGGTGTTGGGTTGAGTTGGGTTAGGGAGGGGGGCCTGCAGCGAGATGGATATGGCGTCACCGGGTCATAAAGTTGAACTGGATTCTTAACGTCCCTGGACAGTTGTTGATTGAGTTGTTGGTGTCCTGTAGCCTACACTGAATTCACTTTCTGACTTCCAATTTCCAGGTCCCAGGCATGGATAAAAAAAAAAAAAGGTTTCTTTCATGTGTTTTAAATAAACAAGTACATTGTCATGTACCTGACAAAAAAAATCAAGAACAGTCAATATTTTGGGAAAACAAAAGATTGTATTCACAGTGCGTTTTAAGAAATGGGTTGAGTATGGAGACTTCCAGAACACAGAAAATGTGTTTTAAATCAAGTCTATTTTATTTTGCCATGATTATGTCACTAATTACATTTCAGGCTTTTCCATTATGAAAATGGATGTTGTTTTCGCTGGGACAGAGACATTTTATCACATTTCCACGCCTTAATTAATTAGTTATGCTTAATAACTTGGAAGAGGCCCTTGATCGTCCGAACAACAAACTGCTTTTGCGTAATCAAATCCAGCCCATATCAATTAGAAACTATCTGAATTGGTGGTATGCGTACTTGAGTAAAAACAAATAAATGATGGAGAACTAACAGGAAGGTAAATTTAGTCAGATGTTTTGGGAATTACAATTTAGGAAGCAGTGAATCAAAAGAAGCAAAAATGATACATTCAAGCCAACGTGATGGCTGCATTTTCCCCCCACCGACTTTCATAGTTACATAGAATATTAATTAATTTGTATAATTACATGTAACTACACTGGTTAATGCATTGAATTACATTGGAATTGGTCCAGTTTCCTTTCATTGTGATTCAGTTTCATGTACCTTTACTTCAGTGACAGTATACAGCTAAGCATTGCGTAAGTGATGCCAGAAGATGTCTTTGAAAGAGCACAGATGTCACCATAAATGTTTGGAAAGGAGAGATAAAATACGGTAATTTAGGCTAATGCCCAATGCGGTAATCAAACCCACTGTAGGGTTGCAAAGCGCCATCATCCAACCAATGCACTTTCTGGTTTAGTTGATGTCTTGCACCTCATAAGGGACATGTGGTGACACTTCTGCTCAATGGTCTATTTTGTAAGATGAAATATGAAGCAGACATCAGAGTTCACCAATGTCACAAGCACGAATGCAAGCATGAACACACGTACACACACACAGAGTGTTGCACAGTTCCACAGAGATCCATTCTGACACCCATTTCCTCTCTGAAGCACACAAAATATACAAAATATACAACTACAGATGTGCACACATTTACAGTATATACAGATACTGTAGACTGTAGACACGCGCACACACACACACACACACACACACACACACACACACACACACACACACACACACACACACACACATACACACACAGTCTTGTACAGCTAACCTTGTGGGGACACACAATTCAGTCCCATTCAAAATCCTATTTTCCCTAACCCCTAACCCTAACCCTAACCCTAACCCCTAACCCCTAACCCTAAACCTAACCCTAACCCTAACCCGTACTCTTACCCTAACCCTAACCTTAACACTAACAATACCTTAACCCAAAAACCTAACTTTAACCCTAACCCTAACCCTAAACCTAACCCTAGCTCCTAACCCTAACCCTAAAACTAACCCTAGCTCCTAACCCTAACCCTAATTCTAACCCTAACACTAATTCTAACCTTAACCCTAAACCCCCTAGAAATAGCATTTGACCTTGTGGGGACCAACAAAATGTCCGTTTGTTTACTATACATGTGGGGACTTTTGGTAGTCCCCACAATAGTTAAACACGTCCACACATAACATTATGTTTCCTTACACCCCCCCCCCCCCCCCCATCTGTCCCTCTCCCCTCTCCCCCCTCCCGCTCCCCTTGTTTGTTTGTTTCCTGATGTTTTTATTTAAAACATCAAAAGGCAGCCCACTTCCCTCTCGACGGCCCCCTCAGCCCCAGAGCCTTCAGAATGATTTGTAAACTTCAAAAGGCTAAGAACCCCAGTTCTGGTCTCCTCAGCTCATTTAGGTAATTCAATAAGCCAGGGGGGACAAGCGCAGCAGCACACTGCTTCCCCCCTGCCCCTGCTGCTGCCACCACCCCATTGTCCTCACTCTCGCCAACTGAAGCCTCTCTGGACTATGGGGAACATATGTCAGCTACGCTGGACCAAACTCCCACAAAATAAGCCACTGATGGTATTTGTTTTCAGAGTGCATGTCATGTTTGTTGGGTATCCCTCTCAATACAAAGTCGGTTAAGCTGTGGAGTTCAGTCCTTGTGCCTTTGTACAACTTGTGATGGTGGGGAGAAGACTGTAACAGATATCCACCTCCCCTTGCACTGTGTCCAGACAGAGCGGCTGACGCAGGGGCTAAATAGGCAATGTAGCGAAGGCCCGTAAATGCTGGAGGAGCATAAATCTCAGCTTTATCAAAACCACTCAGAGACATCGGTGGCCACTCCCCGTGGTGGGTTGTCTTAGTCCAGTTCCATGGTGGGCTGTCTTAGTCCAGTTCCGTGGTGGGCTGTCTTAGTCCAGCTCCGTGGTGGGTTGTGTTAGTCCAGTTCTGTGGTGGGTTGTCTTAGTCCAGTTCGGTGGTGGGCTGTCTTAGTCTAGTTCCGTGGTGGGTTGTCTTAGTCCAGCTCCGTGGTGGGTTGTGTTAGTCCAGCTCCGTGGTGGGTTGTCTTAGTCCAGCTCCGTGGTGGATTGTGTTAGTCCAGTTCCGTGGTGGGTTGTGTTAGTCCAGCTCCGTGGTGGGTTGTCTTAGTCCAGTTCCGTGGTGGGTTGTCTTAGTCCAGCTCCGTGGTGGGTTGTGTTAGTCCAGCTCCGTGGTGGGTTGTCTTAGTCCAGCTCCATGGTGGGTTGTGTTAGTCCAGCTCCATGGTGGGTTGTCTTAGTCCAGCTCCGTGGTGGGTTGTGTTAGTCCAGTTCCGTGGTGGGTTGTGTTAGTCCAGCTCCGTGGTGGGTTGTCTTAGTCCAGTTCCGTGGTGGGTTGTCTTAGTCCAGCTCCGTGGTGGGTTGTGTTAGTCCAGCTCCGTGGTGGGTTGTCTTAGTCCAGCTCCATGGTGGGTTGTGTTAGTCCAGCTCCGTGGTGGGTTGTGTTAGTCCAGTTCTGTGGTGGGTTGTCTTAGTCCAGTTCGGTGGTGGGCTGTCTTAGTCTAGTTCCGTGGTGGGTTGTCTTAGTCCAGCTCCGTGGTGGGTTGTCTTAGTCCAGCTCCATGGTGGGTTGTGTTAGTCCAGCTCCATGGTGGGTTGTGTTAGTCCAGCTCCGTGGTGGGTTGTCTTAGTCCAGCTCCGTGGTGGGTTCTGTTAGTCCAGCTCCGTGGTGGGTTGTGTTAGTCCAGCTCCGTGGTGGGTTGTCTTAGTCCAGCTCCATGGTGGGTTGTCTCAACCGGTCAAACTGATGTCATTTGGAAATTTTGCACTGAAAATCTTTCTTTTTTTCTTTTTGTTAGACTATAGCATTTTCTAAACGGCTTTGCTCCTCAAAAGAAGCAGAGATGACAGAAAACTTTACCAATGTCACCTAGATTGAAGCATTCATTATATTTATGACATTATTCTGGTGAGCAAGGGTCTATTTAGTCTTATTGGGCAACATATAAATCAGGCAAAAAAAATCCTACACCCGCTGTCAACAAATCTGTCTGCCGTCTCTGACTGTAGCCTACAGCACATTTTCTATATTAGTGGGTTAGGGTCGGGTGCGGGCCTCAGATTTTCACTTTATATCACATATAGTCGGGCAGTTGCGGATGGGTTATTAGCAATTGCGGGCGGGTGCAGGTGAACAAACAGCTGACCCGCGCACCACTAATGCGTATCCTGTACATATGACTAATAAAACTTGAAACTAGAAACTATTGCACTTTTCATGTAGCATAATTTTATCCAGCTAATAACCTAACCACCGATCAAGAATTATGGACTAAACATTCAAATCCTGTTGCTGGAGGATTATTTCGCTGAGACAATACTGGTCAAATTAATATCCTACATCTGTAGTTGTTATTCTCTTATTGAGAGTGCAACTCAATCACCAAAGAAAACGCAGTCCCTGTGCATAACTGCAGCAACAAAGATATGCATTGTGGGGAAGTATTAAATTAAATCAAATTGTATTTGTCACACGCTTCGTAAACAACAGGTGTAGACTAACAGTAAAATGCTTACTTACAGGCCCTTCTTAACAATGCAGGGAGATAAAAAATAGAATAATAGAAAAATAATAGCACAGGGAATAAATACACAATGAGTAACGATACCATGGCTATATACATGGGGTACCAGTACTGAGTCGATGTGCAGGGGTATGAGGTAATTGAGATAGATACAGTATGTACATATAGGTAGGGATAAAGTGACTAGGCAACAGGATAGATAATAAACAGTAGCAGCAGCGTATGTGATGAGACAAAAGAGTTAGTGCAAAAAGGGTCAATGCAGATAGTCCGGTTAGCTATTCGTTAACAATTTAACTAACTATTTAGCAGTCTTATGGCTTCAGGGTAGGTGTTCAGGGTCCTGTTGGTTCCAGACTTGCTGCATCGGTACCGCTTGCCATGCGGTAGCAGAGAGAGCAATTTATGACTTGGGTAGCTGGAGTCTTTGACAATTTTTTAGGGCCTTCCTCTGACACCGCCTGGTATAGAGGTCCTGGATGGCAGGGAGCTCGGCCCAAGTGATGTACTCAGTTGTGTAAAGTAACGAAGTAGAAATACTTTGTTACTGTAATTAAGTATTTTTGGGGGGTATCTGTACTTTACTTTACTGTTTATATTTCTGTCGACTTTTACTTTTACTTCACTACATAAAAAATTAAAAAAGTATACTTTTACACCGATACATTTCCCCTGACACCTTCGTTACTCGCTACAAAATCAAATCAATCTGAAGCTGGAAGAAAAAAACGAATCATTACATTTTACTTATTTAGCAGACGCTCTTATCCAGAGGGATTTACAGTTTTAGTGAGTGCATACATTTTCATACTGGCCCCCCGGGGGAAACGAACCCACAATTCTGGCATTGCAAGCGCCATGCTCTACCAACTGAGCTACAGGGGACTGTTGGAAAAAAGATGCAAGCGACATAGGCAAGTCGGCACACTCATGGGTGAACTTGTTTTGCAATACAGCAGGAGACGACATGCAGAGTTGATCCAATCCTCATCAGTTTGGGCAAATCCAAGGGTACTAAAGTGCAAACCCCGATCATTTGCAAAACAGTAATCCACTCAGTAACACTTTGCCCAAGCGTGTCCGAAATCATACAATCATGTCCGACATCGCTCTACCACCACCTCCTGATGAGAACGAACACCCTTGGCTGTATCTAAAATAAATGTTTTATTTTCTTGGAATGAAGGATTCACCCTACCGGATGAAATGTCTGTTATGTTTACCAAAAGTTCAGGAAATACTAGCGTTCAAGAACTCGCCTTCGAACTAAAAAAAAACATTGAGGTAAGCCTACTGTTAGCTTGCTAGCTAGAATAACGTTAGCATTAGCATGCTAGTTAACATTAGCTAACCTAGCTAGCCCACATTTGCTAATGCAACAAGCAGTGTTAGTTGATGCTAGCTAATCCTATATACCTAAATAGTTCACTAGCTAGTAGCTACCTACTTTAGCTGGCTAAAATGTGCCCAGATTCGGAAGCTTTGTTAGCTAACGCAATCTAACTAAATTGACACGAGCTAACTTGTTAACAATCTGGGCACATTTTAGTCAGCTAACGTTAGTCTAGCCAAATACCTTTTCTCTAAACACCTGGTAAAGCTAGCTGGCTAACTAATGATAGCTTTCAGGTGTTAGCTAGCCATTTTATTCCTTGTGTTAGTTGATAAAGTTGTTCTTAACTGGCTAATTACTGTAGACTTAAGTTATTGACGTAACCTTTGTAATATTAAATGGTGGTCACAAACTCTCACTTAACTACTGTTGTTTATAGCTTTAAAATTAGGATCCTATACCTTAAGTATTTGGTGATGGTAGTTATGTTGCTAAGTAACTGTCTTTCTCTTTTCCTTTTCTTCTTATTTCAGAGAACGCATGTACACCATCTTAAGAAGTATGGAGAACTGACAGCAAACACACTGAAGAGAAAATATGCCCCTAAGACTCCCTCCATCATCAAGCAGAGCACATAACTGTAGACAGTGTCTCAAAAATACATCGACAAAGCTGTGGTGAAGTATGTGGTCCAAGGGCTCCAACCATTTGCTGTTGTAGAACAAGAACCGTTCAGAGAGTGTGTCCAGGATCTGCAGCCTAACTCAAATATCTCATCAAGGCCCACACTGCGCTCCAGGATTGATGAAGCCTCCACGAAAATGAAGAAGAAGGTGAGTGAGGCCATGAGAGGAGTTGACCACATCACCACCGACTGCTGGTCTGCAAGAAGACGGAGCTTCATTGGTGTTACAGCCCACTGGATAGACCCTGACAGTCTCAACAGATGCTCTGCAGCCCTGGCCTGTAAACGGTTGAGAGGATCGCACACCTTTGATGTGTTGGCAGGAACCCTAAATGACATCCATTCTGAGATTGAAATCTGGGGTAAGATTGTGAGAACAACAACAGACAACGGCTCTAACTTCTTGAAAGCTTTCCACGTTTTTGGAGAAGATGAAAACAACGAGGCAGTGGAAGCAGTGGGTGGTGAAGCAGCTCAGCCAATGAGGCAGTGGAAGCAGTGGGTGGTGAAGCAGCTCAGCCAACGAGGCAGTGGAAGCAGTGGGTGGTGAAGCAGCTCAGCCAACGAGGCAGTGGAAGCAGTGGGTGGTGAAGCAGCTCAGCCAGGACAGGAAGATGGTGAACAGGAACAAGAGGAGAGTGAAGAAGTGGAGTTTGTTGATGTGGCAACGATCCTGAATGAAGATTATGGTTTTGAGTACCAGCTGCCGAAGCACCAGCGCTGTGCTTGTCACCTACTCAACTTAGCATCTACAGTCATGCCCTGAAAGCAACATCCAGTGAGGCTTACAAAAAAGTGTCCCGTTCAACATTTGGCAAGTGCCAAGCACTTTGGAACAAATGCAGAAGATCCACACTTGCAGACGAAACGGTAGAAGATGCTTGTGATCTCCAGCTGCAACGCCCGAATGCTACAAGGTGGAACTCCTGGTTCATGGCTGTAGAAAGACTCCTGAGGATCGTCAAAGACAAAGGAGAGGCGGCCGTCAGAGTTCTCCGCACAGACTTCGAGGTTCCAATGTAAGTAAGGATTATGTATTATTTTGTCATAATTTAAGGTCTTGAATGTTGTCTAAATCTGTTTCCTGACCCTTTGCTTGGGGACAAATAACTGTTTCACATGTTGTAGCCATACACTATCATTGATCCATTTAGTCAACTACTCATCCAGCCATTGATTACTGTAGTTAAATCAGGTGAAATGGTTAGTGGTCCCCTTTGTATAAGTGGCGCAGTGGTCTAAGGCACTGCATCGCAGTGCTAGCTGTGCCACTAGAGATCCTGGTTTGAATCCAGGCTCTGTCGTAGCCGGCCGCGACCGGGAGACCCATGGGGCGGCGCATAATTGGCCCTGCGTCGTCCAGGGTAGGGGAGGGAATGGCCGGCAGGGATGTAGCGCAGTTGGTAGAGCATGGCGTTTGCAACGCCAGGGTTGTGGGTTCAATTCTCACGGGGGGCCAGTATGAAAAATAAAATAATGTATGCACTCACTAACTGTAAGTCACTCTGGATAAGAGCGTCTGCTAAATGACTAAAAATGTAAAAAATGTTAAATGTAAATGTATAAGGTTTTTTTCATAGGTTCAATCCAGCTGAACTCACCTTCCTCACAGAGTATGCTGCCACCATGAGCCCAGTCGCAGAGGCCATCAACATCCTGCAGGCTGAAACCAATGTCCAGATGGGGTGGCTACTTCCAACTATCAACCTGCTGGTCACAAAACTTGATAGAATCAAGTTGTCCCTGAAGCACTGTAAGCCTCTGGTGGATGCGCTACAACTGGGACTGAAGAAGCGCTTCAGCCACGTTTCACGACCCTGAGCTGATCGCAGCTGCAATCCTTCTCCCCAAATTCAAAACAACGTGGACAAAGGATGACGCCACCATCAGAATGGGTAAGACAACGTGGTTAATTAACAGTATTTTATTATTCATAAACAACTGTGTGTAGTGTACATTTTGACACTTCATAGATTTGAGAATCACCCATTTAAACTACAATCCTGACTTTGTGGTTCAGTCCAATGGGTAGCCTACTTAGCCCTGTTGCTTGGTTTATATAGATGGGGATGGATTAATGTAGGCTCATAACGGCATGATTTCTATTGTCATCTTCCTTGTATTTCAGGAATGGACTACATCAAGGACCACCTGGAAGAACCCTTGCTGCAGCTAGGTGATGGCACCAGTTCATCAGATGAGGAGGACTTCTTCTCTGCTATGAAGACGTTTCAAGCACAAGAAAGCTCCAAACAGCTGGACGGATACCTGGCCTGTTCAGCTGATCATATGGAGTTGCTCAAGTCCTTCCCGGCAGTCTGTAAGCTGTCTCTGAAGCTAAACACACCCTTACCTGCATCAGCTGCTTGTGAAAGGCTGTTCAGCATTGCAGGACTTGTTTTCAGCCCCAGAAGAGCAAGGCTGGATTCCAGAAACTTTGAAAACCAGCTTTTACTGAAGATTAACCGTAAATTCCTCAACTTCAAGTAATGACAGGTTAACGCTAGCAAGCCCAAGGACACGGATGCCTTATGCGTTTGGTGGTCTAAGTGGTCTAAGGCACTGCAGCGCAGTTCGAATCCAGGCTCTGTCGTAACCGGCCGCGACCGGGAGACCCATGGGGCGGCGCACAATTGGCCCAGCGTCGTCCAGGGTAGGGGAGGGAATGGCCGGCAGGGGTGTAGCTCAGTTGGTAGAGCATGGCGTTTGCAACGCCAGGGTTGTGGGTTTGATTCCCACAGGGGCCAGTATAAAAAAATAATGTATGCACTCACTAACTGTAAGTCGCTCTGGATAAGAGTGTCTGCTAAATGACTAAAATGTAAATGTAAATGTTAATTTATGTTTAAAATATACAAGTTATAGGTGTCCTTGTTACAAAGGCATGACCTGACACACTGATTTCTAATTCAATTTTTTCAGTGGTGATGTCCTCATATTCCTACAGTGAGGTTGTGTGCAGTTCTGTACATGTACTTATGATAAGCTCATCAACATTTTAATTTTTATTTATAGGGTTCTATTATAGGCTGTTTTTTCTAAAGCAAAGTGACTGGGATTGTAAGTGCTTACGTTTACTGGCTATATTCCTTCATTATTAAGGCATAATTATATTTTGTCTGTAAGAGATGTATTTTGAAGTGTTGCCTATTGGAGAATCCACATAATTTTTTTATCTGAGCTCTTCTTGTATCCGTAAGACAGTTACCTTTCAGAAAAGCTCAAACCAAATAAAAGATATGGCTGTTTTGCTTTTTGGATTGATGGCTCTTCGTTTCATACTTTTACTTTTGATACTTAAGTACATTTACCTTACGGCTATTTAATATCAGGTACTTTAAGACTTTTGCTCAAGTAGTATTCTAATTGGTGACTTTCACTTTTACTTGAGTCATTTTCCAGTAAGGTATCTTTACTTTTTACTTTTACTCAAGTATGGCTTTTGGGTGCTTTTCCCACCACTCCTTAATTTAAGGAATTTGATGCATAACATTTACTTTTACTTTTTACTTTTCCTCAAGTATGATGATTGAGTACTTTTTCCACCACTGTACTTAAGTACATTTAAAAACAGATACTTTTAGACTTTTACTCAAGTAGTATTTTACTTGGTGACTTTCACTTTTACTTGAGTAATTTTCTATTAAGGTATCTTTACTTGTACTCAAGTATGACAATTGAGTACTTTTTCCACCACTGGATGTACTGGGCCATACGCACTACCCTCTGCAGCGCCTTGCAGTCGGATGCTAAGCAGTTGCCATACCAAGCGATGATGCAGCCAGTCAATGCAGCCAGTGAAGATGCTCTCAATGGTGCAGCTGTATAACTATTTGAGGATGTGAGGGCCCATAACAAAAATGTTCAGCCTTCTGAGGGGAAAGCGGCATTGTCGTGCATTCTTTATGACTGTGTTGGTGTGTGTGGACCACGATAATTCCTTAGTGATGTGGACACCGAGGAACGTGAAGCTCTCGACATGGTTCACTACAGCCCCGTCGATCAAATAACATTTATTTATAAAGGCCTTTTTACATCAGCAGATGTCACAAAGTGTGCATACAGAACCCCAGCCTAAAACCCCAAACAGCAAGCAATGCAGATGTAGAAGCATGGTGGCTAGGAAAAACTCCCTAGAAAGGCAAGAACCTAGGAAGAAACCTAAAGTGGAACCAGGCTCTGAGGGGTTGCCAGTCCTCTTCTGGCTGTGCCTGGTGGAGATTATAAGAGTACATGGCCATCAAGGCCAGATCGTTCTTCAAGATGTTCAAACGTTCAGCTGAGTCAAATAATAATCACAGTGGTTGTAGAGGATGCAGCAGGTCAGCACCTCAGGAGTTGGCTTTTCATAGCCGAGCATTCAGAGGTCGAGAGAGCAGGTGCGGTAGAGAGAGAGAGGGAGACAATGTGGCCCTGTCCAACGATACCTCCGGTAGAAATCCCTGTGTCTTGTGACCGTACAGGTACGTGTAGGTACCAAATTGGAGAGATAGGTAGGAACAAGTCCTTGTAATGCTTTGTAGGTTAGCAGTAAAACCTTGAAATCAACCCTAGCCTTAAAAGGAAGCCAGTGGATGTGGATGGGGGCATGCTCGGCCCTCCGATTCCTGTTGTCCATGATCAGCTCCTTTGTTTTGCTGACGTATAGGGAGAGGTTGTTGTCCTGGCACCACACTGCCAGGTCACTGACTTCCTCCCTATAGACTGTCTCTTCGTCGTCGGTGATCAGGCCAACCACCGTCGTGTATGACACCTGGGCCTCGGAATCTGATGCCAGCAGTTATGCACCCAGGAGTCAAATTCCGCATGAGAACGGCTTGGTGTAGCTTCCCTGTGCCTCAAATCAGATCCAATATCATTTTCTTGGATAAGATAATTTTCTTGGATCTTTTGAAACAAACAGAATGACCTGGATTAATTCATGAAACTGACAACAAAACATGTAATTTGTACAAACCTTTCGAGGGCAAGTTCCCCCTGACACCACTCTGGCTTCCCCCCCAATCCACCGCGCCGCTCCACCCCCATAGGAGGGCAGTAAATGGTCAATGTTATCTATTTTCTGTCAACCATGGCAGTAAGAGCACCAAGATATTCATCTGACGTAGAAGAAAAAACTAAAAAACTATTTAACTGCCCGATTGTTCTTACAGTCCTCTGAACTTTTCAAAGCAAAATGTAATTGTTATTAAATTACAGGGCTATTCCGCAGGAAGGAAAGGACTTTAATCACCATGTCGTTAGCCCCTGTCGGTCTAAGCCATTAGATCGCAATATCTACTAAGCTAACATATGGAATTGTTTTAAGATGGTCATAAAATGTATCATTTAGTCATTTGATTTCAAATTTTAGGACCCCGGTACGTATAAAAAATTAATGAATACAAATGATTTGATGAAACATTGAATTTGGCCTTTACTGCTGTAGCCTATAGATTTTAATTTCCGTTGGAGTCATTTAGCAGATGCTCTTATCCAGAGCAATTTACATTTAGTGTATTCATCTTAAGCTAGCTAGGTGGGCAACCACTTATCACAGTCATAGTGAGTACATTTTTCCTTAATAAAGTAGATATCAGCAAAGTCAGAGCTAGTAAGAGGTAAAATAGTAAAGTGCAAGTGTTAGTTAGGCTGTAGGATTATTTAAGATACTCTTTGAAGAGGTAGTGTCAAATGTTTTCAGAAGATGGGCAGGGACTCTGCTGTCCTAGCTTCAGGGGGAAGCTGGTTCCGGACTGGGCTGAGCGGGAGGACCAAGAGACCAGAGGTGGCAGAACGGAGTACTCTGGTTGAGTTGTACGGTTTGAGCAGAGCCTGAAGTTAGGGAGGGGCAGTTCTTGCTGCTCCATAGGCAAGTAACATGGTCTTGTAGTGGATACGATTTTTGAGTGGAAGCCAGTGGAGTGTGCGGCGGAGCGGGATAACATGGGACAATTTGGGAAGGTTGAACACTAGTTGGGCTGTAGCGGTCTGGATAGATTGCAGGGGTTTGATGGCACAAGTGGGGAGCCCAGCCAACAGCGAGTTGCAGTAGTCCAGACCGGAAATGACAAGTGCCTGGATTAGAACCTGTGCCGCTTCCTGTGTGAGGCAGAGTCATACTCTACGGACGTTGTAGAGCATGAACCTGCAGGATCGAGTCACTGCTTTGATGTTTGCAGAGAACAAAAGGGTGATGTCCAAGGTCACGCTAAGGTTCTCTGGGAGGGGGACACAGTGGTGTTGTCAACCTTGATGGCGAGGTCTTGGAGCGGGCAGGCCTTCCCCGGCAGGAAAAGCAGCTCCGTCTTGTCGAGGTTGAGCTTGAGGTAGTGGGCCGACATCCAAGCTGAGATATCTGCCAGGCACACAGAGATGCATGTCGCCACCTGGGTGTCAGAAGGGGGGAAGGAGAAAAGTAGTTGAGTGTCATACGCATATCAATGATAGGAGAGACCATTTGAGGATATAACGGAGCCGAGTGACTTGGTGTATAGAGAGAAGAGGAGAGGGTCCAGAACCTAGCCCTGGGGGACACGAGTAGTGAGAGTACGTGGTACAGACACAGATCCTCTCCTGCCAGGTAGGATACAATCCAAGAGTGTGCAAAGCCTGAGACGCCCAGCCCTGAGAGGGTGGAGAGGAGGATCTGATGGTTCACAGTGTTGAAGGCAGTGGATAGATCTAGGAGGATGAGAACAGAGGAGAGAGAGAGAGTCAGCTTTGGCAGTGCAGAGAGCCTCCGTGACACAGACAAGAGCAGTCTCGGTAGGGTGAACGATCTTGAAGCCTGAATGGTCAAGGTCAAGAAGATTGTTCTGAGAGAGATATCGAGAGAGTTTGTCAGAGACAGCACGCTCAAGCGTTTTGGAAAGGAAAGAAGTGATACCGGTCTGTAGTTTTTTACATCAGAGGGGTTGAGTGTTGGTTTCTAGAGGAGGGGAGCGACTAGCACAATTTTTAAGTTAGAGGGGACACAGCCAGTGGTCAGGGATGAGTTGATGTAAGAAGTGAGGAATGGGAGAAGGTCTCCAGAGATGGTCTGGAGAAGGGAGGAGGTGATGGGGTGGAGCGGTCAGGTTGTCAGGAGGCCAGATCACTAGTCGCATGATTTCATCTGGAGAGAGGGAGGAGAAAGAGGTCAAGCCGTAGGGTAGTTCTGTGTGAGTGGGACCAGTGGATTCAATAGTCTGAGTGAATAATGAGCGGATGTCGTCAACCTTCTTTTCAAAGTGGTTGACAAAGTCATCCGTATAGAGGGAGGAGGGCGGGGGTGGAGGATTAAGGAGGGAGGAGAAGGTTGAAAATAGTTTCCTAGGGTTAGAGGCAGAAGCTTGAAATGTACAGTGATAGAACGTGGCTTTAGCAGTGTATATAGAGAAAAATAATGTAGAGAGGAGGGATTGAAAGGATGATAGGTCCTCTGGAAGTTTTGTTTTCCTCAATTTCTGCTCAGCTGTCCGCAGCCCTGTTCTGTAAGCTTGCAATGAGTCACTCATTGAACACATTGAATAACACATTCATAAATGGCAAACAGAAAGTCAAAAAATGTATCATAAGGAACAAGGTTTTGAAGTGTCTGTCCTATATCTGAGAGATATAAAATAATTTAGACATGTTTGGTCACGTTATGGACATTTTGCAATTCTTACAGCCTAGTACTGGGTTACATTCAGACGACTCCCCTGAAGCTTGTGTGCATTGTAGAGCAGAACAACCGACACCTCCGTCTTCATGAGAGTTTCCTCTTTCGATATTGGTGACATAGTATTAGTTTAGCTCACACGGTTTGGGTTTTACAAATGATTTTGTAAAGACTTTCTTGTCCGGATCCTCTCATGTGTAGAAAAAGTCAGCTTTCACAAGCCCCATGTTATGGAATAGGCATAAACTATAAATGTTGTCTGAAAGAGGGTATTGAGCCTCAGCCACTACAAGAAACGATAAGTCTCTAGCATAAACACACAGGGAGCTATTCCATTTTCAAAATGACATCAACGTGTGATGCACGGGTGCGTAAATGGACTCTAGTCAGGGCACCGTGCATTGGCACTCATGGCCACCCTACACCAATCAACCAACCGGACCTCGTCAGGGGGTTGAATTTAAATCACACAAAACATTTAAACAGCTAACAGAATCCCAGAAAACATGTTTGCATTCTGCTTGTTCAAATATTATGAGTGGCTGACACCGCCACCACCACAGCCGCCGCCATCGGAGCCAAGGGAGAGAAGCTCTCTAATTAACGTAATTATTGGTAATTACCCAACTGTGTTTTTGTGTACATTCTGGAGTCTGACAGGATGGAGGAGCGGGAGGGACACACTGGGCTGCTTTGCTAACTATGTGTTCCATGGTAATTAATGCTGTGGCTCAGCCTTGTTAAAGCCCAGTCGTACCAGACAGATTGAGTTGTAATTTGGGCCCAGATTGACACAAATCCACACTGAGGGTGGCAGTCTGGCAGTCAACTGGGCTACAGTCTGGGAGCCACTGTGGAATGGATTTTTGAAGTTAATGTGCTAGGGCCGTAGTGAAATGAAATTATTTTGTTCACTTTTCTGATGCTTTTGAGAGTTTTGGCGAGAAACTTCCTTGGAGAGCCATTATGTGTTTTGACCTATAGTGTTGCTAAGCAAGTAGTTCTCAAGATGGAGACACTCAAGGAAACTGCATTTCACATACAGTAAAATATTTCAGCGTAGCAAAATGACAGAGTTAGCATCGTGCAGTGACGTCACCTTCCTGATGACTGACACAGAGAATACACAGGAATGAAACTGCCAACTGCAGGATGCTTTAGGATGGACACAGTAATTTGACCACAGTCAGTATTACGTATTTTACCTCACCACTGCAGAATCATAGACTGTCAGCTTAAAGGAGTGAGAGTGTGGGGATTTGAGAGGGGGAATAAGTGAGTGAAAGAAATATGCAAAATGGTGGGAGAGAAAGAGATAGAGTGTGTCTGTGTGTGTGTGTGTGTGCGCATTAGAGCAAGAGAGGGTGGGGAGACTGTTATAAGTCCTGGCCTGTAAATGTCATGTTTGGAAGGAGATTTCCGTTTTTGCCTTCTAATTGGTGTCAGGGGATTTTGGTTTTTACAAGGGAGGGGAGGAAGAGAGAAAAAAAGAGAGACGAAAGAGAAAAAAGAAACCCACAGGAGTGCACTACTTAAGTTGAGTTGCACTGAACCCAGACTGAGTTTTAATGGCCCCTGCCTCTGTAGACCATACCTCGCTTCATTACGGAGGGAAAAAGGGGTCACCCTAAAATAATAATCCCCAGTTTTTATTTGACAGTTTAAGAAAAATATTGTGTCAACACGTAAAAAAGGTTACGGGCGATCATAAACTATTTTGGACGCTCCAAAGGGGAGCCGCTTTGACAATTTCAATTTGGGGAATAAAATCCGTCGTTAAAGACAACGATGAAAGACTGTGCGTGCCGCGGCAGCATGATCTCAATCTTTCTTCACTTTGTTGAAGAAATGTGGAGAGAGGGCGAGAAAAGCGTTTCTTCTTACCTTTTTCTGTCTCGTTTTGATAGGAGTGACTTCTTTTGGAGGCGGCTTCAAAGTGGAGGGAGGTTGTTGTTTCTCTTTAATATGTGGTCCTTTGTACGCCTGGTTATAAAATGAAAATCTGAAAACACTTTATTTTCACTCGCTTGACTTTTCATCCGTAACCCCCACCCCTTTCTCGGGTCTCGACAGTGAGTGGGTTACTATGCTGTTTACAGTATTTCAAAATCCGTCTCCAAGTGTTTGCTTTGGCAGTTATCGCGGGCCTTTCCGTAGCAATTACAGGCTTGCAGGGTTTCTCAAATGGGCCTTTTGAAGAAATAACACTTTTCTTTCAGAGCTAAAGGGAAAAAAGGAGACGTGGCCAACAGTCAATCACACAGACCAAACTCTTCCTCTGTCTGACGCACTTTGCTACTAAAATATCCATACCTTCTTACATTGTGTGTTGGCCACAAGCTCTAATATGTTTGCACATAGATGTATAGAGGCGCACAGCCAGGTCACCTGTGATACAAGTCAGTATTAGACGTCCATCCATGTCTGAGGACCTCAGGAGATGACGTGGAACCCGGCCACCAGGGGCAACAGTGAGCGCTGTTCCCTTCAAGTGGGTTTCGATTTTGCTTGGAATTGTGGACGATGGTGGAAGTGCGTAAGCATCTGTCTATGGTGCAAAAAGTTAAATGTTCAAATCCAGTGATAGAAAGTTGTCTAATTCTGACGGTAGACTGTGAGAGCTTATTGTGCATACGCACATATCACACACACACACACACACACACACACACATGCTCGTCTGTTCTCATAGCTTAATGTCATTAGGGAGGTCCTTACATGGTGGTAAATCAATTAATCCAAGAGCTACTGTGGACGAGGAGGTGTTGTCACATTCAAGCTGCTTGGGATGTATATATAAGGGGTCTGTGCAAAATCAGGTAAAAGGGTACAGAAATATAATTGTTTATCTCTCAAAGATTGGCATTCAACATAAAAACGTTGATACAAGTATAAGGATTTTGACTTCAGTCAAAATGTCAGTCTCCAGAGAGGTGTGTGATGTGAGAGAGAGAGAGAGAGAGAGAGAGAGAGAGAGAGAGAGAGAGAGAGAGAGAGAGAGAGAGAGAGAGGAGAGAGAGAGAGAGAGAGAGAGAGAGAGAGAGAGAGAGGGGAGTGGGTGGGACAAGGGTGTAAAAAAAGCTGTTGATTGTCTCAGTAGCATGGTGATTGTTTGTTTGTTCAGATTGGGGTAAGTAGTCAAATCAAATCAAATCAAATCAAATTGTATTGGTCACATGCGCCGAATACAACAGGTGCAGACATTACAGTGAAATGCTTACTTACAGCCCTTAACCAACAGTGCATTTATTTTAAACAAAAAAAGTAAAAATAAAACAACAACAAAAAAAAACTATGCATAAATACTTAACAGAGTAGCAGCAGCGTAAAAAGGATGGGGTGGGGGGGCAGTGCAAATAGTCCGGGTAGCCATGATTAGCTGTTCAGGAGTCTTATGGCTTGGGGGTAGAAGCTGTTGAGAAGTCTTTTGGACCTAGACTTGGCACTCCGGTACCGCTTGCCGTGCGGTAGCAGAGAGAACAGTCTATGACTAGGGTGGCTGGAGTCTTTGACAATTTTGAGGGCCTTCCTCTGACACCGCCTGGTATAGAGGTCCTGGATGGCAGGAAGCTTTGCCCCAGTGATGTACTGGGCCGTACGCACTACCCTCTGTAGTGCCTTGCGGTCGGAGGCCAAGCAGTTGCCATACCAGTCCTTCAGCGGCTATGTTCCTTCTCAGAGAGAGAGAGAGTAGTACAAATGAAGGAGAGAAAGAAAGAAATAGCTAAATAAATAAAGGGGAGAGACAAATAAATGGAGAGAGAAAAGAGAGAGAGAGATCAAATGTGTGTAAGAGAATGAGAAGAATGAGAGAGAAAGAGAGAGAAAAAGAGAAAGGAATAGCAAAATATATGGAGAGAGAGAGGAGGTAATGAAGAAGAGGCTTTGAGAGAGAGCGAGGGAGATGAACGGACGGAGCGTTTGTAAAGAATCCGTCACAGAAACGGGGGACATTGGCCGCATCACTGCCTAATCGAATATCGGATAATTGCAATAATTTCTTAGTGA
>NW_028159902.1:0-76462 GCF_964263955.1 Coregonus lavaretus | reverse complement strand
GAGGATCATAGTATGAATACATAGTTATTGTATACATTACACGTATGCTGTAGAGCGTGTGAGCATGTAGGCTGAGCAGACATTTAACAGAAAACACACAAAAAACAAAAAGTAAAATACTTTTTTGTACTTTGAGGCACTGTGTCTTTTTAGGGCTTTTTAAGCTCCAACTCTCTCCTAATGTACCCTCCCTGCAAAAAAATATATATGGTATACTTTGTACATACATTGTACATACATTGGAGAAAGACTGCCACTTAAGTACTGTGGTTGGTTTGTATTACCTTATACATTTAATTAAAGTATAGTGTCTGGTGGGATCTACTTGGGGAGAGTGGGTCCTCCGAGAGACTGAGATGAGATGAGTGGAGGCCCCACGCACACCTCAGAGAAGTGTGTGATCCCCTCCCAGTCACCCCATCCCAATCACCCAGATAAAGCCCCTCTCCATTCTCACCAATAGCCACCATTGAATTTATTGATTTTACAACGGTTCTGCAAATCACCCAAAACATGTATGAAATGACATTGTAGTATAATGAAGTCCTTCCTTCCTTCTCTCTCTCCCAAACCAAATCCATCCCTCTGCACCCCCCCCCTCAGTTCTCCCCCCTTTACCCCACCCAGGCCCAGTTTATCCCCACCTCCCTGTCTTACCCACCCAGGCCCAGTTTATCCCCACCTCCCTGTCTTCCCCACCCAGGCCCAGTTTATCCCCACCTCCCTGTCTTACCCACCCAGGCCCAGTTTATCCCCACCTCCCTGTCTTACCCACCCAGGCCCAGTTTATCCCCACCTCCCTGTCTTACCCACCCAGGCCCAGTTTATCCCCACCTCCCTGTCTTACCCACCCAGGCCCAGTTTATCCCCACCTCCCTGTCTTACCCACCCAGGCCCAGTTTATCCCCACCTCCCTGTCTTCCCCACCCAGGCCCAGTTTATCCCCACCTCCCTGTCTTACCCACCCAGGCCCAGTTTATCCCCACCTCCCTGTCTTATCCACCCAGGCCCAGTTTATCCCCACCTCCCTGTCTTACCCACCCAGGCCCAGTTTATCCCCACCTCCCTGTCTTCCCCACCCAGGCCCAGTTTATCCCCACCTCCCTGTCTTACCCACCCAGGCCCAGTTTATCCCCACCTCCCTGTCTTACCCACCCAGGCCCAGTTTATCCCCACCTCCCTGTCTTACCCACCCAGGCCCAGTTTATCCCCACCTCCCTGTCTTACCCACCCAGGCCCAGTTTATCCCCACCTCCCTGTCTTACCCACCCAGGCCCAGTTTATCCCCACCTCCCTGTTTTACCCACCCAGGCCCAGTTTATCCCCACCTCCCTGTCTTACCCACCCAGGCCCAGTTTATCCCCACCTCCCTGTCTTACCCACCCAGGCCCAGTTTCTCCCCACCTCCCTGTCTTACCCACCCAGGCCCAGTTTATCCCCACCTCCCTGTCTTACCCACCCAGGCCCAGTTTATCCCCACCTCCCTGTCTTACCCACCCAGGCCCAGTTTCTCCCCACCTCCCTGTCTTACCCACCCAGGCCCAGTTTCTCCCCACCTCCCTGTCTTACCCACCCAGGCCAAGCTTATCCCCACCTCCCATCCTTTCCCTGTCTTACCCACCCAGGCCCAGTTTATCCCCACCTCCCTGTCTTCCCCACCCAGGCCCAGTTTATCCCCACCTCCCTGTCTTACCCACCCAGGCCCAGTTTATCCCCACCTCCCTGTCTTACCCACCCAGGCCCAGTTTATCCCCACCTCCCTGTCTTACCCACCCAGGCCCAGTTTCTCCCCACCTCCCTGTCTTACCCACCCAGGCCCAGTTTATCCCCACCTCCCTGTCTTACCCACCCAGGCCCAGTTTATCCCCACCTCCCTGTTTTACCCACCCAGGCCCAGTTTATCCCCACCTCCCTGTCTTACCCACCCAGGCCCAGTTTATCCCCACCTCCCTGTCTTACCCACCCAGGCCCAGTTTCTCCCCACCTCCCTGTCTTACCCACCCAGGCCCAGTTTATCCCCACCTCCCTGTCTTACCCACCCAGGCCCAGTTTATCCCCACCTCCCTGTCTTACCCACCCAGGCCCAGTTTCTCCCCACCTCCCTGTCTTACCCACCCAGGCCCAGTTTCTCCCCACCTCCCTGTCTTACCCACCCAGGCCCAGTTTATCCCCACCTCCCTGTCTTACCCACCCAGGCCCAGTTTATCCCCACCTCCCTGTCTTACCCACCCAGGCCCAGTTTATCCCCACCTCCCTGTCTTACCCACCCAGGCCCAGTTTATCCCCACCTCCCTGTCTTACCCACCCAGGCCCAGTTTATCCCCACCTCCCTGTCTTACCCACCCAGGCCCAGTTTATCCCCACCTCCCTGTCTTACCCACCCAGGCCCAGTTTATCCCCACCTCCCTGTCTTCCCCACCCAGGCCCAGTTTATCCCCACCTCCCTGTCTTACCCACCCAGGCCCAGTTTATCCCCACCTCCCTGTCTTACCCACCCAGGCCCAGTTTATCCCCACCTCCCTGTCTTACCCACCCAGGCCCAGTTTATCCCCACCTCCCTGTCTTACCCACCCAGGCCCAGTTTATCCCCACCTCCCTGTCTTCCCCACCCAGGCCCAGTTTATCCCCACCTCCCTGTCTTACCCACCCAGGCCCAGTTTATCCCCACCTCCCTGTCTTATCCACCCAGGCCCAGTTTATCCCCACCTCCCTGTCTTACCCACCCAGGCCCAGTTTATCCCCACCTCCCTGTCTTACCCACCCAGGCCCAGTTTATCCCCACCTCCCTGTCTTACCCACCCAGGCCCAGTTTATCCCCACCTCCCTGTCTTACCCACCCAGGCCCAGTTTATCCCCACCTCCCTGTCTTACCCACCCAGGCCCAGTTTATCCCCACCTCCCTGTCTTACCCACCCAGGCCCAGTTTCTCCCCACCTCCCTGTCTTCCCCACCCAGGCCCAGTTTATCCCCACCTCCCTGTCTTCCCCACCCAGGCCCAGTTTATCCCCACCTCCCTGTCTTACCCACCCAGGCCCAGTTTATCCCCACCTCCCTGTCTTATCCACCCAGGCCCAGTTTATCCCCACCTCCCTGTCTTACCCACCCAGGCCCAGTTTATCCCCACCTCCCTGTCTTACCCACCCAGGCCCAGTTTATCCCACCTCCATCTTTTCTCCCCTCCCTTCTTCTCAGACACATTTACACCCCTCTATACATCTACTTCCTCATCCATTCATTCACAACATTCACCCTACGCCTCCGCACACCCATTCTCTCCCACCCTCCTACACATATTCATATTCACCCTCCTTCACTCTCCCATTCATATGGACACACACATACACTCACTCACACACACACACACACACACACACACACACACACACATACACACACACACACACACACACACAGACATACACACACTCACAACCTCTTGCCCACAAACACACACACACACACACTCTCACACACACACACACACACACATCCATAGGACAATTATTGAAAATGTTTCACTTACATGCTATATTTCCTCTTTTATATTGTATTTTCAGTGTCCATGTATCTCACTGGCATCAGCTAATTCTATAGTGTTCTGTTGTAAACTCCATTATCTGTGTTCCCTTCCATACCCACAGCACTGCCGGGAATCGGAGTTAAGGCTTGATTCCTTTTTCTTCCAGTGGCTATCTGATCGGAATGAATTGCTTGCGTTTTTTTCCTCAGCTTAGACGACAGGTCCTGGACTAATCGAATGGACTGACCACAGTTTAAAGATTTACCACGCGAGGGTATTTCGCGTTGTTCTGTTTCACGCCGATCAGATGGCATCGCTCCAGATCCTCCGGTGATATGTCCACGCCAAGCTCCTCTGATATCAGCTTGAACCAGCTAGCTGGAAAGCTCTCCTTTTTCCCTCCTCTTCCGGTAGAGAGACCAACATTCTCATGTTATTTTGTCTCATTCTGTTTTCTTGCTCGTCCAGTTCATCTTCTAAAGTTTCCAGAAGGCCAATTGTGTTCTCTTCTTCCTCCACACGCCCCAACCTGTATCTGACATGACAGACTCTGCTTTCCTTTACAGCTAATCTACTTTTTGAACAATAGATTGTAACAGTTAGTTGGGCTCCCGAGTGGCGAGAGCGGTCTTAAGGCACTGCATCTCAGTGCTTGAGGCGTCACTACAGACCCCCCTGGTTCGATTCCAGGCTGTATCACAACCGGACATGATTGGGAGTCCCCCGTAGGGCGGCGCACAATTGGCCCAGCGTCGTCCGGGTTTGGCCGGTGTAGGCCGTCATTGTAAATAATATTTTTTTCTTAACTGACTTGCCTAGTTAAATAAATAAAATAAAATAGTTGCGGTGAGCATTGAGAGCATGTTTTCCTGGATCTTCCTTCATTTGCGTCTCCAAGTTCTTCTTATTTTTCTCCTCCAAGGGAAGCTTGTCGGGCTCCAGTCTCACGTTGGTTCGCTGTTGTATATAACTGACTACTCACTCTCTCCCGGTTGCTTGGGGATATATTGATCTATTGATTTTAGAGACTTAATTTATACTATGTTGTCTGGCTTCTACATGTACAGTGACGTGAAAAAGTATTTGCCCCCTTTCTGATTTTCTCTATTTTTGCGTATGTTGTATACTGAATGTTATCAGATCTTCAACCAAAACCTAATATTAGATAAAGGTAACCTGAGTTTACAAATAACAAAAACACATTGATACTTATTTTATTTATTTAATTAATAAGTTATGCAACACCCAATTCCCCTGTGTGAAAAAGTAATTGCCCCCTTACACTCAATAACTGGTTGTGTCACCTTTAGCTGCAATGACTGTAACCAAATGCTTCCTGTAGTTGTTGATCAGTCTCTCACATCGCTGTGGAGGAATTTTGGCCCACTCTTGCATGCAGAACTGCTTTAACTCAGTGACATTTGTGGGTTTTCAAGCATGAACTGCTCGTTTCAAGTCCTGCCACAACATCTCGATTCGGATGAGGTCTGGACTTTGACTAGGCAATTTCAAAACTTCAAATGTGTTGCTTTTTAACTATTTTCATGTAGACTTGATTGTGTGTTTTGGATCATTGTCTTGCTGCATGACCCAGCTGCGCTTCAGCTTCAGCTCACAGACAGATGGTCTGACATTCTCCTGTAGAATTCTCTGATACAGAGCAGAATTCATGGTTCCTTCTATTAAGGCAAGGCGTCCAGGTCCTGAGGCAGCAAATCATCCCCAAACCATCACACCACCACCACCATGCTTGACCTTTGGTATGATGTTCTTACTGTGGAATGCAGTGTTAAGTTTTCGCCAGACATAATGGGGCCCATTACTCAAGTTTGCCAAAAAAACACCTGGAAACACCTGGATGATCATCAAGACTCTTGGAAGAATGTTCTATGGACAGATGATTCAAAAGTACAACTTGAGTCCCATAATGCCTGGCGAAAACCAAACACTGCATTCCACAGTAAGAACCTCAGACCAACGGTCAAGCATGGTGGTGGTCTCGTAAGAGGTGCCAGTTTAGATCTAGGTACAACTGTCCTGGTTTAGATCTAGTTACAACTGTCCTGGTTTAAATCTAGGTACAACTGTCCTGGTTTAGATCTAGTTACAACTATCCTGGTTTAAATCTAAGTACAACTGTCCTGGTTTAGATCTAGTTACAACTGTCCTGGTTTAAATCTAGGTGCAACTGTCCTGGTTTAAATCTAGGTACAACTGTCCTGATTTAAATCTAGGTACAACTGTCCTGGTTTAAATCTAGGTACAACTGTCCTGGTTTAAATCTAGGTACAACTGTCCTGGTTTAGAACTAGGTACAACTGTCCTGGTTTAGATCTAGTTACAAATGTCCCGGCGCCTCTGTTAGAAGGCGTGGCAATGACCAGTAGTAATGACCTGTTAGAAGGCCTGGTAATGACCAGTAGTAATGACCTCTGTTAGAAGGCTTGGTAATGACCAGTAGTAATGACCTCTGTTAGAAGGCGTGGTAATGACCAGTAGTAATGACCTCTGTTAGAAGGCCTGGTAATGACCAGTAGTAATGACCTCTGTTAGAAGGCGTGGTAATGACCAGTAGTAATGACCTCTGTTAGAAGGCTTGGTAATGACCAGTAGTAATGACCTGTTAGAAGGCGTGGTAATGACCAGTAGTAATGACCTCTGTTAGAAGGCCTGGTAATGACCAGTAGTAATGACCTGTTAGAAGGCTTGGTAATGACCAGTAGTAATGACCTCTGTTAGAAGGCGTGGTAATGACCAGTAGTAATGACCTCTGTTAGAAGGCGTGGTAATGACCAGTAGTAATGACCTCTGTTAGAAGGCGTGGTAATGACCAGTAGTAATGACCTCTGTTAGAAGGCGTGGTAATGACCAGTAGTAATGACCTCTGTTAGAAGGCCTGGTAATGACCAGTAGTAATGACCTCTGTTAGAAGGCCTGGTAATGACCAGTAGTAATGACCTCTGTTAGAAGGCGTGGTAATGACCAGTAGTAATGACCTGTTAGAAGGCGTGGTAATGACCAGTAGTAATGACCTGTTAGAAGGCCTGGTAATGACCAGTAGTAATGACCTGTTAGAAGGCTTGGTAATGACCAGTAGTAATGACCTCTGTTAGAAGGCGTGGTAATGACCAGTAGTAATGACCTCTGTTAGAAGGCGTGGTAATGACCAGTAGTAATGACCTCTGTTAGAAGGCTTGGTAATGACCAGTAGTAATGACCTCTGTTAGAAGGCGTGGTAATGACCAGTAGTAATGACCTCTGTTAGAAGGCGTGGTAATGACCAGTAGTAATGACCTCTGTTAGAAGGCCTGGTAATGACCAGTAGTAATGACCTCTGTTAGAAGGCCTGGTAATGACCAGTAGTAATGACCTCTATTAGAAGGCTTGGTAATGACCAGTAGTAATGACCTGTTAGAAGGCCTGGTAATGACCAGTAGTAATGACCTCTGTTAGAAGGCGTGGTAATGACCAGTAGTAATGACCTCTGTTAGAAGGCCTGGTAATGACCAGTAGTAATGACCTCTGTTAGAAGGCCTGGTAATGACCAGTAGTAATGACCTCTGTTAGAAGGCGTGGTAATGACCAGTAGTAATGACCTCTGTTAGAAGGCTTGGTAATGACCAGTAGTAATGACATCTGTTAGAAGGCCTGGTAATGACCAGTAGTAATGACCTGTTAGAAGGCGTGGTAATGACCAGTAGTAATGACCTGTTAGAAGGCTTGGTAATGACCAGTAGTAATGACCTGTTAGAAGGCGTGGTAATGACCAGTAGTAATGACCTCTTTTAGAAGGCTTGGTAATGACCAGTAGTAATGACCTCTGTTAGAAGGCGTGGTAATGACCAGTAGTAATGACCTCTGTTAGAAGGCCTGGTAATGACCAGTAGTAATGACCTGTTAGAAGGCGTGGTAATGACCAGTAGTAATGACCTCTGTTAGAAGGCGTGGTAATGACCAGTAGTAATGACCTCTGTTAGAAGGCGTGGTAATGACCAGTAGTAATGACCTGTTAGAAGGCGTGGTAATGACCAGTAGTAATGACCTCTGTTAGAAGGCTTGGTAATGACCAGTAGTAATGACCTCTGTTAGAAGGCCTGGTAATGACCAGTTGTAATGACCTGTTAGAAGGCGTGGTAATGACCAGTAGTAATGACCTGTTAGAAGGCCTGGTAATGACCAGTAGTAATGACCTCTGTTAGAAGGCGTGGTAATGACCAGTAGTAATGACCTCTGTTAGAAGGCTTGGTAATGACCAGTAGTAATGACCTCTGTTAGAAGGCTTGGTAATGACCAGTAGTAATGACCTCTGTTAGAAGGCTTGGTAATGACCAGTAGTAATGACCTGTTAGAAGGCCTGGTAATGACCAGTAGTAATGACCTGTTAGAAGGCGTGGTAATGACCAGTAGTAATGACCTCTGTTAGAAGGCTTGGTAATGACCAGTAGTAATGACCTCTGTTAGAAGGCCTGGTAATGACCAGTAGTAATGACCTCTGTTAGAAGGCGTGGTAATGACCAGTAGTAATGACCTCTGTTAGAAGGCTTGGTAATGACCAGTAGTAATGACCTCTGTTAGAAGGAGTGGTAATGACCAGTAGTAATGACCTGTTAGAAGGCGTGGTAATGACTAGTAGTAATGACCTCTGTTAGAAGGCGTGGTAATGACCAGTAGTAATAACCTCTGTTAGAAAACGTGGTAATGACCAGTAGTAATGACCTGTTAGAAGGCGTGGTAATGACCAGTAGTAATGACCTCTGTTAGAAGGCGTGGTAATGACCAGTAGTAATGACCTGTTAGAAGGCCTGTTAATGACCAGTAGTAATGACCTGTTAGAAGGCCTGGTAATGACCAGTAGTAATGACCTCTGTTAGAAGGCGTGGTAATGACCAGTAGTAATGACCTCTGTTAGAAGGCTTGGTAATGACCAGTAGTAATGACCTCTGTTAGAAGGCGTGGTAATGACCAGTAGTAATGACCTCTGTTAGAAGGCGTGGTAATGACCAGTAGTAATGACCTCTGTTAGAAGGCTTGGTAATGACCAGTAGTAATGACCTCTGTTAGAAGGCCTGGTAATGACCAGTAGTAATGACCTCTGTTAGAAGGCGTGGTAATGACCAGTAGTAATGACCTCTGTTAGAAGGCGTGGTAATGACCAGTAGTAATGACCTGTTAGAAGGCGTGGTAATGACCAGTAGTAATGACCTCTATTAGAAGGCGTGGTAATGACCAGTAGTAATGACCTGTTAGAAGGCTTGGTAATGACCAGTAGTAATGACCCCTGTTAGAAGGCCTGGTAATGACCAGTAGTAATGACCTGTTAGAAGGCGTGGTAATGACCAGTAGTAATGACCTGTTAGAAGGCTTGGTAATGACCAGTAGTAATGACCTGTTAGAAGGCCTGGTAATGACCAGTAGTAATGACCTCTGTTAGAAGGCGTGGTAATGACCAGTAGTAATGACCTGTTAGAAGGCCTGGTAATGACCAGTAGTAATAACCTCTGTTAGAAGGCGTGGTAATGACCAGTAGTAATGACCTCTGTTAGAAGGCCTCGTAATGACCAGTAGTAATGACCTGTTAGAAGGCGTGGTAATGACCAGTAGTAATGACCTCTGTTAGAAGGCGTGGTAATGACCAGTAGTAATGACCTGTTAGAAGGCCTGGTAATGACCAGTAGTAATGACCTCTATTAGAAGGCGTGGTAATGACTAGTAGTAATGACCTGTTAGAAGGCGTGGTAATGACCAGTAGTAATGACCTGTTAGAAGGCTTGGTAATGACCAGTAGCAATGACCTGTTAGAAGGCGTGGTAATGACCAGTAGTAATGACCTCTGTTAGAAGGCCTGGTAATGACCAGTAGTAATGACCTCTGTTAGAAGGCCTGGTAATGACCAGTAGTAATGACCTCTGTTAGAAGGCGTGGTAATGACCAGTAGTAATGACCTGTTAGAAGGCTTGGTAATGACCAGTAGTAATGACCTCTGTTAGAAGGCGTGGTAATGACCAGTAGTAATGACCTCTGTTAGAAGGCTTGGTAATGACCAGTAGTAATGACCTGTTAGAAGGCCTGGTAATGACCAGTAGTAATGACCTCTGTTAGAAGGCGTGGTAATGACCAGTAGTAATGACCTCTGTTAGAAGGCGTGGTAATGACCAGTAGTAATGACCTCTGTTAGAAGGCCTGGTAATGACCAGTAGTAATGACCTGTTAGAAGGCGTGGTAATGACCAGTAGTAATGACCTCTGTTAGAAGGCCTGGTAATGACCAGTAGTAATGACCTCTGTTAGAAGGCCTGGTAATGACCAGTAGTAATGACCTCTGTTAGAAGGCGTGGTAATGACCAGTAGTAATGACCTGTTAGAAGGCGTGGTAATGACCAGTAGTAATGACCTGTTAGAAGGCCTGGTAATGACCAGTAGTAATGACCTCTGTTAGAAGGCGTGGTAATGACCAGTAGTAATGACCTCTGTTAGAAGGCCTGGTAATGACCAGTAGTAATGACCTGTTAGAAGGCCTGGTAATGACCAGTAGTAATGACCTCTGTTAGAAGGCCTGGTAATGACCAGTAGTAATGACCTCTGTTAGAAGGCGTGGTAATGACCAGTAGTAATGACCTGTTAGAAGGCGTGGTAATGACCAGTAGTAATGACCTGTTAGAAGGCCTGGTAATGACCAGTAGTAATGACCTCTGTTAGAAGGCGTGGTAATGACCAGTAGTAATGACCTCTGTTAGAAGGCCTGGTAATGACCAGTAGTAATGACCTGTTAGAAGGCGTGGTAATGACCAGTAGTAATGACCTCTGTTAGAAGGCGTGGTAATGACCAGTAGTAATGACCTCTGTTAGAAGGCCTGGTAATGACCAGTAGTAATGACCTGTTAGAAGGCGTGGTAATGACCAGTAGTAATGACCTCTGTTAGAAGGCGTGGTAATGACCAGTAGTAATGACCTCTGTTAGAAGGCGTGGTAATGACCAGTAGTAATGACCTGTTAGAAGGCGTGGTAATGACCAGTAGTAATGACCTCTGTTAGAAGGCTTGGTAATGACCAGTAGTAATGACCTCTGTTAGAAGGCCTGGTAATGACCAGTTGTAATGACCTGTTAGAAGGCGTGGTAATGACCAGTAGTAATGACCTGTTAGAAGGCCTGGTAATGACCAGTAGTAATGACCTCTGTTAGAAGGCGTGGTAATGACCAGTAGTAATGACCTCTGTTAGAAGGCTTGGTAATGACCAGTAGTAATGACCTCTGTTAGAAGGCTTGGTAATGACCAGTAGTAATGACCTCTGTTAGAAGGCTTGGTAATGACCAGTAGTAATGACCTGTTAGAAGGCCTGGTAATGACCAGTAGTAATGACCTGTTAGAAGGCGTGGTAATGACCAGTAGTAATGACCTCTGTTAGAAGGCTTGGTAATGACCAGTAGTAATGACCTCTGTTAGAAGGCCTGGTAATGACCAGTAGTAATGACCTCTGTTAGAAGGCGTGGTAATGACCAGTAGTAATGACCTCTGTTAGAAGGCTTGGTAATGACCAGTAGTAATGACCTCTGTTAGAAGGCGTGGTAATGACCAGTAGTAATGACCTCTGTTAGAAGGCGTGGTAATGACCAGTAGTAATGACCTCTGTTAGAAGGCTTGGTAATGACCAGTAGTAATGACCTCTGTTAGAAGGCCTGGTAATGACCAGTAGTAATGACCTCTGTTAGAAGGCGTGGTAATGACCAGTAGTAATGACCTCTGTTAGAAGGCGTGGTAATGACCAGTAGTAATGACCTGTTAGAAGGCGTGGTAATGACCAGTAGTAATGACCTCTGTTAGAAGGCGTGGTAATGACCAGTAGTAATGACCTGTTAGAAGGCTTGGTAATGACCAGTAGTAATGACCCCTGTTAGAAGGCCTGGTAATGACCAGTAGTAATGACCTGTTAGAAGGCGTGGTAATGACCAGTAGTAATGACCTGTTAGAAGGCTTGGTAATGACCAGTAGTAATGACCTGTTAGAAGGCCTGGTAATGACCAGTAGTAATGACCTCTGTTAGAAGGCGTGCTAATGACCAGTAGTAATGACCTGTTAGAAGGCCTGGTAATGACCAGTAGTAATAACCTCTGTTAGAAGGCGTGGTAATGACCAGTAGTAATGACCTCTGTTAGAAGGCGTGGTAATGACCAGTAGTAATGACCTCTGTTAGAAGGCCTCGTAATGACCAGTAGTAATGACCTGTTAGAAGGCGTGGTAATGACCAGTAGTAATGACCTCTGTTAGAAGGCGTGGTAATGACCAGTAGTAATGACCTGTTAGAAGGCCTGGTAATGACCAGTAGTAATGACCTCTATTAGAAGGCGTGGTAATGACTAGTAGTAATGACCTGTTAGAAGGCGTGGTAATGACCAGTAGTAATGACCTGTTAGAAGGCTTGGTAATGACCAGTAGTAATGACCTGTTAGAAGGCGTGGTAATGACCAGTAGTAATGACCTCTGTTAGAAGGCCTGGTAATGACCAGTAGTAATGACCTCTGTTAGAAGGCCTGGTAATGACCAGTAGTAATGACCTCTGTTAGAAGGCGTGGTAATGACCAGTAGTAATGACCTGTTAGAAGGCTTGGTAATGACCAGTAGTAATGACCTCTGTTAGAAGGCGTGGTAATGACCAGTAGTAATGACCTCTGTTAAAAGGCTTGGTAATGACCAGTAGTAATGACCTGTTAGAAGGCCTGGTAATGACCAGTAGTAATGACCTCTGTTAGAAGGCGTGGTAATGACCAGTAGTAATGACCTCTGTTAGAAGGCGTGGTAATGACCAGTAGTAATGACCTCTGTTAGAAGGCCTGGTAATGACCAGTAGTAATGACCTGTTAGAAGGCGTGGTAATGACCAGTAGTAATGACCTCTGTTAGAAGGCCTGGTAATGACCAGTAGTAATGACCTCTGTTAGAAGGCCTGGTAATGACCAGTAGTAATGACCTCTGTTAGAAGGCGTGGTAATGACCAGTAGTAATGACCTGTTAGAAGGCGTGGTAATGACCAGTAGTAATGACCTGTTAGAAGGCCTGGTAATGACCAGTAGTAATGACCTCTGATAGAAGGCGTGGTAATGACCAGTAGTAATGACCTCTGTTAGAAGGCCTGGTAATGACCAGTAGTAATGACCTGTTAGAAGGCGTGGTAATGACCAGTAGTAATGACCTCTGTTAGAAGGCGTGGTAATGACCTGTAGTAATGACCTCTGTTAGAAGGCTTGGTAATGACCAGTAGTAATGACCTCTGTTAGAAGGCGTGTTAATGACCAGTAGTAATGACCTCTGTTAGAAGGCGTGGTAATGACCAGTAGTAATGACCTCTGTTAGAAGGCGTGGTAATGACCAGTAGTAATGACCTCTGTTAGAAGGCCTGGTAATGACCAGTAGTAATGACCTCTGTTAGAAGGCTTGGTAATGACCAGTAGTAATGACCTGTTAGAAGGCGTGGTAATGACCAGTAGTAATGACCTCTGTTAGAAGGCTTGGTAATGACCAGTAGTAATGACCTCTGTTAGAAGGCTTGGTAATGACCAGTAGTAATGACCTCTGTTAGAAGGCCTGGTAATGACCAGTAGTAATGACCTGTTAGAAGGCGTGGTAATGACCAGTAGTAATGACCTCTGTTAGAAGGCGTGGTAATGACCAGTAGTAATGACCTGTTAGAAGGCGTGGTAATGACCAGTAGTAATGACCTGTTAGAAGGCCTGGTAATGACCAGTAGTAATGACCTCTGTTAGAAGGCGTGGTAATGACCAGTAGTAATGACCTGTTAGAAGGCCTGGTAATGACCAGTAGTAATGACCTCTGTTAGAAGGCTTGGTAATGACCAGTAGTAATGACCTCTGTTAGAAGGCGTGGTAATGACCAGTAGTAATGACCTCTGTTAGAAGGCGTGGTAATGACCAGTAGTAATGACCTCTGTTAGAAGGCGTGGTAATGACCAGTAGTAATGACCTGTTAGAAGGCCTGGTAATGACCAGTAGTAATGACCTCTGTTAGAAGGCGTGGTAATGACCAGTAGTAATGACCTCTGTTAGAAGGCGTGGTAATGACCAGTAGTAATGACCTGTTAGAAGGCGTGGTAATGACCAGTAGTAATGACCTGTTAGAAGGCCTGGTAATGACCAGTAGTAATGACCTGTTAGAAGGCCTGGTAATGACCAGTAGTAATGACCTCTGTTAGAAGGCGTGGTAATGACCAGTAGTAATGACCTCTGTTAGAAGGCGTGGTAATGACCAGTAGTAATGACCTGTTAGAAGGCCTGGTAATGACCAGTAGTAATGACCTCTGTTAGAAGAGGTGGTAATGACCAGTAGTAATGACCTCTGTTAGAAGGCTTGGTAATGACCAGTAGTAATGACCTGTTAGAAGGCGTGGTAATGACCAGTAGTAATGACCTCTGTTAGAAGGCCTGGTAATGACCAGTAGTAATGACCTGTTAGAAGGCGTGGTAATGACCAGTAGTAATGACCTGTTAGAAGGCGTGGTAATGACCAGTAGTAATGACCTGTTAGAAGGCTTGGTAATGACCAGTAGTAATGACCTGTTAGAAGGCGTGGTAATGACCAGTAGTAATGACCTGTTAGAAGGCTTGGTAATGACCAGTAGTAATGACCTGTTAGAAGGCGTGGTAATGACCAGTAGTAATGACCTGTTAGAAGGCGTGGTAATGACCAGTAGTAATGACCTCTGTTAGAAGGCGTGGTAATGACCAGTAGTAATGACCTCTGTTAGAAGGCGTGGTAATGACCAGTAGTAATGACCTGTTAGAAGGCCTGGTAATGACCAGTAGTAATGACCTGTTAGAAGGCTTGGTAATGACCAGTAGTAATGACCTCTGTTAGAAGGCCTGGTAATGACCAGTAGTAATGACCTCTGTTAGAAGGCGTGGTAATGACCAGTAGTAATGACCTGTTAGAAGGCTTGGTAATGACCAGTAGTAATGACCTCTGTTAGAAGGCCTGGTAATGACCAGTAGTAATGACCTCTGTTAGAAGGCCTGGTAATGACCAGTAGTAATGACCTCTGTTAGAAGGCCTGGTAATGACCAGTAGTAATGACCTGTTAGAAGGCGTGGTAATGACCAGTAGTAATGACCTGTTAGAAGGCGTGGTAATGACCAGTAGTAATGACCTCTGTTAGAAGGCCTGGTAATGACCAGTAGTAATGACCTGTTAGAAGGCCTGGTAATGACCAGTAGTAATGACCTGTTAGAAGGCGTGGTAATGACCAGTAGTAATGACCTGTTAGAAGGCCTGGTAATGACCAGTAGTAATGACCTCTGTTAGAAGGCGTGGTAATGACCAGTAGTAATGACCTGTTAGAAGGCCTGGTAATGACCAGTAGTAATGACCTCTGTTAGAAGGCCTGGTAATGACCAGTAGTAATGACCTGTTAGAAGGCTTGGTAATGACCAGTAGTAATGACCTCTGTTAGAAGGCGTGGTAATGACCAGTAGTAATGACCTCTGTTAGAAGGCGTGGTAATGACCAGTAGTAATGACCTGTTAGAAGGCCTGGTAATGACCAGTAGTAATGACCTCTGTTAGAAGGCGTGGTAATGACCAGTAGTAATGACCTCTGTTAGAAGGCGTGGTAATGACCAGTAGTAATGACCTCTGTTAGAAGGCTTGGTAATGACCAGTAGTAATGACCTCTGTTAGAAGGCGTGGTAATGACCAGTAGTAATGACCTCTGTTAGAAGGCTTGGTAATGACCAGTAGTAATGACCTGTTAGAAGGCGTGGTAATGACCGGTAGTAATGACCTCTGTTAGAAGGCTTGGTAATGACCAGTAGTAATGACCTGTTAGAAGGCCTGGTAATGACCAGTAGTAATAACCTGTTAGAAGGCGTGGTAATGACCAGTAGTAATGACCTCTGTTAGAAGGCTTGGTAATGACCAGTAGTAATGACCTCTGTTAGAAGGCCTGGTAATGACCAGTAGTAATGACCTGTTAGAAGGCGTGGTAATGACCAGTAGTAATGACCTCTGTTAGAAGGCTTGGTAATGACCAGTAGTAATGACCTGTTAGAAGGCGTGGTAATGACCAGTAGTAATGACCTCTGTTAGAAGGCCTGGTAATGACCAGTAGTAATGACCTGTTAGAAGGCGTGGTAATGACCAGTAGTAATGACCTGTTAGAAGGCTTGGTAATGACCAGTAGTAATGACCTGTTAGAAGGCGTGGTAATGACCAGTAGTAATGACCTGTTAGAAGGCCTGGTAATGACCTGTAGTAATGACCTCTGTTAGAAGGCCTGGTAATGACCAGTAGTAATGACCTCTGTTAGAAGGCCTGGTAATGACCAGTAGTAATGACCTGTTAGAAGGCCTGGTAATGACCAGTAGTAATGACCTCTGTTAGAAGGCCTGGTAATGACCAGTAGTAATGACCTCTGTTAGAAGGCCTGGTAATGACCAGTAGTAATGACCTGTTAGAAGGCCTGGTAATGACCAGTAGTAATGACCTCTGTTAGAAGGCCTGGTAATGACCAGTAGTAATGACCTCTGTTAGAAGGCGTGGTAATGACCAGTAGTAATGACCTGTTAGAAGGCTTGGTAATGACCAGTAGTAATGACCCCTGTTAGAAGGCCTGGTAATGACCAGTAGTAATGACCTGTTAGAAGGCGTGGTAATGACCAGTAGTAATGACCTGTTAGAAGGCTTGGTAATGACCAGTAGTAATGACCTGTTAGAAGGCCTGGTAATGACCAGTAGTAATGACCTCTGTTAGAAGGCGTGGTAATGACCAGTAGTAATGACCTGTTAGAAGGCCTGGTAATGACCAGTAGTAATAACCTCTGTTAGAAGGCGTGGTAATGACCAGTAGTAATGACCTCTGTTAGAAGGCCTCGTAATGACCAGTAGTAATGACCTGTTAGAAGGCGTGGTAATGACCAGTAGTAATGACCTCTGTTAGAAGGCGTGGTAATGACCAGTAGTAATGACCTCTGTTAGAAGGCCTGGTAATGACCAGTAGTAATGACCTCTGTTAGAAGGCGTGGTAATGACCAGTGGTAATGACCTGTTAGAAGGCCTGGTAATGACCAGTAGTAATGACCTCTGTTAGAAGGCTTGGTAATGACCAGTAGTAATGACCTGTTTGAAGGCCTGGTAATGACCAGTAGTAATGACCTGTTAGAAGGCGTGGTAATGACCAGTAGTAATGACCTCTGTTAGAAGGCTTGGTAATGACCAGTAGTAATGACCTGTTAGAAGGCCTGGTAATGACCAGTAGTAATGACCTGTTAGAAGGCGTGGTAATGACCAGTAGTAATGACCTCTGTTAGAAGGCTTGATAATAACCAGTAGTAATGACCTCTGTTAGAAGGCCTGGTAATGACCAGTAGTAATGACCTGTTAGAAGGCGTGGTAATGACCAGTAGTAATGACCTCTGTTAGAAGGCTTGGTAATGACCAGTAGTAATGACCTGTTAGAAGGCGTGGTAATGACCAGTAGTAATGACCTCTGTTAGAAGGCCTGGTAATGACCAGTAGTAATGACCTGTTAGAAGGCGTGGTAATGACCAGTAGTAATGACCTGTTAGAAGGCTTGGTAATGACCAGTAGTAATGACCTGTTAGAAGGCGTGGTAATGACCAGTAGTAATGACCTGTTAGAAGGCTTGGTAATGACCAGTAGTAATGACCTGTTAGAAGGCGTGGTAATGACCAGTAGTAATGACCTCTGTTAGAAGGCCTGGTAATGACCAGTAGTAATGACCTGTTAGAAGGCGTGGTAATGACCAGTAGTAATGACCTGTTAGAAGGCGTGGTAATGACCAGTAGTAATGACCTGTTAGAAGGCCTGGTAATGACCAGTAGTAATGACCTGTTAGAAGGCGTGGTAATGACCAGTAGTAATGACCTGTTAGAAGGCTTGGTAATGACCAGTAGTAATGACCTGTTAGAAGGCGTGGTAATGACCAGTAGTAATGACCTCTGTTAGAAGGCCTGGTAATGACCAGTAGTAATGAACTCTGTTAGAAGGCGTGGTAATGACCAGTAGTAATGACCTCTGTTAGAAGGCCTGGTAATGACCAGTAGTAATGACCTCTGTTAGAAGGCGTGGTAATGACCAGTAGTAATGACCTCTGTTAGAAGGCCTGGTAATGACCAGTAGTAATGACCTCTGTTAGAAGGCGTGGTAATGACCAGTGGTAATGACCTGTTAGAAGGCCTGGTAATGACCAGTAGTAATGACCTCTGTTAGAAGGCTTGGTAATGACCAGTAGTAATGACCTGTTAGAAGGCCTGGTAATGACCAGTAGTAATGACCTGTTAGCAGGCGTGGTAATGACCAGTAGTAATGACCTCTGTTAGAAGGCTTGGTAATGACCAGTAGTAATGACCTGTTAGAAGGCCTGGTAATGACCAGTAGTAATGACCTGTTAGAAGGCGTGGTAATGACCAGTAGTAATGACCTCTGTTAGAAGGCTTGGTAATGACCAGTAGTAATGACCTCTGTTAGAAGGCCTGGTAATGACCAGTAGTAATGACCTGTTAGAAGGCGTGGTAATGACCAGTAGTAATGACCTCTGTTAGAAGGCTTGGTAATGACCAGTAGTAATGACCTGTTAGAAGGCGTGGTAATGACCAGTAGTAATGACCTCTGTTAGAAGGCCTGGTAATGACCAGTAGTAATGACCTGTTAGAAGGCGTGGTAATGACCAGTAGTAATGACCTGTTAGAAGGCTTGGTAATGACCAGTAGTAATGACCTGTTAGAAGGCGTGGTAATGACCAGTAGTAATGACCTGTTAGAAGGCCTGGTAATGACCAGTAGTAATGACCTCTGTTAGAAGGCCTGGTAATGACCAGTAGTAATGACCTGTTAGAAGGCCTGGTAATGACCAGTGGTAATGACCTGTTAGAAGGCCTGGTAATGACCAGTAGTAATGACCTGTTAGAAGGCGTGGTAATGACCAGTAGTAATGACCTCTGTTAGAAGGCGTGGTAATGACCAGTAGTAATGACCTCTGTTAGAAGGCTTGGTAATGACCAGTAGTAATGACCTGTTAGAAGGCCTGGTAATGACCAGTAGTAATGACCTGTTAGAAGGTGTGGTAATGACCAGTAGTAATGACCTGTTAGAAGGCGTGGTAATGGCCAGTAGTAATGACCTGTTAGAAGGCCTGGTAATGACCAGTAGTAATGACCTCTGTTAGAAGGCGTGGTAATGACCAGTAGTAATGACCTCTGTTAGAAGGCGTGGTAATGACCAGTAGTAATGACCTGTTAGAAGGCCTGGTAATGACCAGTAGTAATGACCTGTTAGAAGGCTTGGTAATGACCAGTAGTAATGACCTCTGTTAGAAGGCCTGGTAATGACCAGTAGTAATGACCTCTGTTAGAAGGCGTGGTAATGACCAGTAGTAATGACCTGTTAGAAGGCGTGGTAATGACCAGTAGTAATGACCTGTTAGAAGGCTTGGTAATGACCAGTAGTAATGACCTGTTAGAAGGCGTGGTAATGACCAGTAGTAATGACCTGTTAGAAGGCCTGGTAATGACCAGTAGTAATGACCTCTGTTAGAAGGCCTGGTAATGACCAGTAGTAATGACCTGTTAGAAGGCCTGGTAATGACCAGTGGTAATGACCTGTTAGAAGGCCTGGTAATGACCAGTAGTAATGACCTGTTAGAAGGCGTGGTAATGACCAGTAGTAATGACCTCTGTTAGAAGGCGTGGTAATGACCAGTAGTAATGACCTCTGTTAGAAGGCTTGGTAATGACCAGTAGTAATGACCTGTTAGAAGGCCTGGTAATGACCAGTAGTAATGACCTGTTAGAAGGCGTGGTAATGACCAGTAGTAATGACCTGTTAGAAGGCGTGGTAATGGCCAGTAGTAATGACCTGTTAGAAGGCCTGGTAATGACCAGTAGTAATGACCTCTGTTAGAAGGCGTGGTAATGACCAGTAGTAATGACCTCTGTTAGAAGGCGTGGTAATGACCAGTAGTAATGACCTGTTAGAAGGCCTGGTAATGACCAGTAGTAATGACCTGTTAGAAGGCTTGGTAATGACCAGTAGTAATGACCTCTGTTAGAAGGCCTGGTAATGACCAGTAGTAATGACCTCTGTTAGAAGGCGTGGTAATGACCAGTAGTAATGACCTGTTAGAAGGCTTGGTAATGACCAGTAGTAATGACCTCTGTTAGAAGGCCTGGTAATGACCAGTAGTAATGACCTCTGTTAGAAGGCCTGGTAATGACCAGTAGTAATGACCTCTGTTAGAAGGCGTGGTAATGACCAGTAGTAATGACCTGTTAGAAGGCGTGGTAATGACCAGTAGTAATGACCTGTTAGAAGGCGTGGTAATGACCAGTAGTAATGACCTCTGTTAGAAGGCCTGGTAATGACCAGTAGTAATGACCTGTTAGAAGGCCTGGTAATGACCAGTAGTAATGACCTGTTAGAAGGCGTGGTAATGACCAGTAGTAATGACCTCTGTTAGAAGGCGTGGTAATGACCAGTAGTAATGACCTCTGTTAGAAGGCTTGGTAACGACCAGTAGTAATGACCTGTTAGAAGGCCTGGTAATGACCAGTAGTAATGACCTGTTAGAAGGCGTGGTAATGACCAGTAGTAATGACCTGTTAGAAGGCGTGGTAATGGCCAGTAGTAATGACCTGTTAGAAGGCCTGGTAATGACCAGTAGTAATGACCTCTGTTAGAAGGCGTGGTAATGACCAGTAGTAATGACCACTGTTAGAAGGCGTGGTAATGACCAGTAGTAATGACCTGTTAGAAGGCCTGGTAATGACCAGTAGTAATGACCTGTTAGAAGGCTTGGTAATGACCAGTAGTAATGACCTCTGTTAGAAGGCCTGGTAATGACCAGTAGTAATGACCTCTGTTAGAAGGCGTGGTAATGACCAGTAGTAATGACCTGTTAGAAGGCGTGGTAATGACCAGTAGTAATGACCTGTTAGAAGGCTTGGTAATGACCAGTAGTAATGACCTGTTAGAAGGCGTGGTAATGACCAGTAGTAATGACCTGTTAGAAGGCCTGGTAATGACCAGTAGTAATGACCTCTGTTAGAAGGCCTGGTAATGACCAGTAGTAATGACCTGTTAGAAGGCCTGGTAATGACCAGTGGTAATGACCTGTTAGAAGGCCTGGTAATGACCAGTAGTAATGACCTGTTAGAAGGCGTGGTAATGACCAGTAGTAATGACCTCTGTTAGAAGGCGTGGTAATGACCAGTAGTAATGACCTCTGTTAGAAGGCTTGGTAATGACCAGTAGTAATGACCTGTTAGAAGGCCTGGTAATGACCAGTAGTAATGACCTGTTAGAAGGCGTGGTAATGACCAGTAGTAATGACCTGTTAGAAGGCGTGGTAATGGCCAGTAGTAATGACCTGTTAGAAGGCCTGGTAATGACCAGTAGTAATGACCTCTGTTAGAAGGCGTGGTAATGACCAGTAGTAATGACCTCTGTTAGAAGGCGTGGTAATGACCAGTAGTAATGACCTGTTAGAAGGCCTGGTAATGACCAGTAGTAATGACCTGTTAGAAGGCTTGGTAATGACCAGTAGTAATGACCTCTGTTAGAAGGCCTGGTAATGACCAGTAGTAATGACCTCTGTTAGAAGGCGTGGTAATGACCAGTAGTAATGACCTGTTAGAAGGCTTGGTAATGACCAGTAGTAATGACCTCTGTTAGAAGGCCTGGTAATGACCAGTAGTAATGACCTCTGTTAGAAGGCCTGGTAATGACCAGTAGTAATGACCTCTGTTAGAAGGCGTGGTAATGACCAGTAGTAATGACCTGTTAGAAGGCGTGGTAATGACCAGTAGTAATGACCTGTTAGAAGGCGTGGTAATGACCAGTAGTAATGACCTCTGTTAGAAGGCCTGGTAATGACCAGTAGTAATGACCTGTTAGAAGGCCTGGTAATGACCAGTAGTAATGACCTGTTAGAAGGCGTGGTAATGACCAGTAGTAATGACCTGTTAGAAGGCCTGGTAATGACCAGTAGTAATGACCTCTGTTAGAAGGCCTGGTAATGACCAGTAGTAATGACCTCTGTTAGAAGGCGTGGTAATGACCAGTAGTAATGACCTGTTAGAAGGCCTGGTAATGACCAGTAGTAATGACCTCTGTTAGAAGGCCTGGTAATGACCAGTAGTAATGACCTGTTAGAAGGCTTGGTAATGACCAGTAGTAATGACCTCTGTTAGAAGGCGTGGTAATGACCAGTAGTAATGACCTCTGTTAGAAGGCGTGGTAATGACCAGTAGTAATGACCTGTTAGAAGGCCTGGTAATGACCAGTAGTAATGACCTCTGTTAGAAGGCGTGGTAATGACCAGTAGTAATGACCTCTGTTAGAAGGCGTGGTAATGACCAGTAGTAATGACCTCTGTTAGAAGGCTTGGTAATGACCAGTAGTAATGACCTCTGTTAGAAGGCGTGGTAATGACCAGTAGTAATGACCTCTGTTAGAAGGCTTGGTAATGACCAGTAGTAATGACCTCTGTTAGAAGGCTTGGTAATGACCAGTAGGAGACAGATGTACAGAACACACTTTATTACACACACTCAAGACAGGCACACACACACACACACACACACACACACACACACACACACAGCAAACAGGAAGTAGGAGGGAATTAGTGGTAGTGATACTAGTGGTTTCTGGAATAGAACAGAGGGGAATACTGAGAATGTATTACAGAGCTGTAATGACAGACTAATGTCATAGGGGTTCTAGAACAGGAGAAGCATAATAGCAGTGTTCTATATGATGTAATTATCTGTAATGTCTGCAACCAGTGGCAGGAATGGCACATAGGAATCTACATAGGTAGCTATTAGCGGTAAGCAAATATAGCACACATGGATGTATATAACGGACGGTAAAGCTTGTAGTCTACCTAGCAGTAACAACTGCACGCTACAGAACTAGCATAGCATAGACAGTTTGAAAAAATGGTGAAGATATTCTCTACAACAAGTCGTCTATATGCCCTGTCTGACTCATCTATTATTAACCTCTTTCCCACCCTAAAAAAATATAATGCCTATTTTATTACTGGCTTTCTGTGGAAACCGATTGGGTAATTGTATTATTTTATGATCTAACTGATTTCACTTTCTCTCTTTTCCAAGCTTTTACAGCTGGGACACCCAGGTGTCCATGATCCTCAATGTGGATCCTAAGGTAGTCTACACGGTGGGTGTCCACATCCAATGCCTCAATGTGGATCCTAAGCTAGTCTACACGGTGGGTGTCCATGATCCTCAATGTGGATCCTAAGGTAGTCTACACGGTGGGTGTCCATGATCCTCAATGTGGATCCTAAGGTAGTCTACACGGTGGGTGTCCATGATCCTCAATGTAGATCCTAAGGTAGTCTACACAGTGGGTGTCCATGATCCTCAATGTGGATCCTAAGGTAGTCTACATGGTGGGTGTCCATGATCCTTAATGTGGATCCTAAGCTAGTCTACACAGTGGGTGTCCATGATCCTCAATGTGGATCCTAATGTAGTCTACATGGTGGGTGTCCATGATCCTCAATGTGGATCCTAAGGTAGTCTACACGGTGGGTGTCCATGATCCTCAATGTGGATCCTAAGGTAGTCTACACAGTGGGTGTCCATGATCCTCAATGTGGATCCTAAGGTAGTCTACACGGTGGGTGTCCATGATCCTCAATGTGGATCTTAAGGTAGTCTACACGGTGGGTGTCCATGATCCTCAATGTGGATCCTAAGGTAGTCTACACGGTGGGTGTCCATCATCCTCAATGTGGATCCTAAGGTAGTCTACACGGTGGGTGTCCATGATCCTCAATGTGGATCTTAAGGTAGTCTACACGGTGGGTGTCCATGATCCACAATGTGGATCCTAAGGTAGTCTACACGGTGGGTGTCCATGATCCTCAATGTAGATCCTAAGGTAGTCTACACGGTGGGTGTCCATGATCCTCAATGTGGATCCTAAGGTAGTCTACATGGTGGGTGTGTCCATTGTGGGGGCGCTGCGCAGTGGTGCCCTGCAGTGTTTGTTAGGAAATATCTAACGTGACGTCATATCTGGCTGTATTGAATTGTGTGTTGATTTGGTGAACCCCTAAAAAACATGTACGATTTTTCCTAACAAAAAAACATGGGTGACAAAGGAGTATCCCCTAAAAAACATGTTAGATATTTCCTACCAACAAACCAAGGGTGACCAAGGAGTATCCCCTAAAAAACATGTTAGATATTTCCCACCAACAAACCAAGGAGATAAAGTGGTGCATAAAAAGAAGAAACAACCCTCCAGGAATCCACTCCAAAGAAAAGCGGTACAGAGAGAGGTGAACAAAGAGATGATTAAAAAAAAAGCAATTTTTACATCAGCAGATGTCACAAAGTACTATACAGAAACCCAGCCTAAAACCCCAAACAGCAGCAATGCAGATGGAGAAGCACGGTGGCTAGGAAAAACTCCCTAGAAAGGCAGGGAACCTAGGAGGAAACCTAGAGAGGAACCAGGCTCCGAGGAATGGCTGGGTGGAGATTATAAGAGTACATGGCCATTAAGGCCAGATTGTTCTTCAAGATGGAGTCAGGAGTCATCAGGCCAGGTCCTAGGGCTCAGGTCCTTTGGGAGGGGAGGGAGAGTGGGAGAGAGAGATAATTAAGAGGACGTATACTTAAATTCACACAGGACACCAGATAAGACAGGAGAATAACACCAGATATAACAGACTGACCCCAGCCCCCCGGCACATAGACTATAGCAGCATAGATACTGGAGGCTGAGACGGGGGGGGGGGGTCGGGGGGCACTGACCAAAGTAGCAGGAGTTCTGATTGTAGATCCCTGTAGAAGATGTGTTCTGACTGTAGGCCCCTTCTGCAGGGGTGTACAGTCTGAAGTCTTCCTACAGGGGCCTACAGTCAGAACACCTGCTACAGGGGCCTACAGTAATAACACCTGCTACAGGGGCCTACAGTAATAACACCTGCTACAGGGGCCTACAGTCAGACTACCTGCTACAGGGGCCTACAGTCAGAACACCTGCTACAGGGGCCTACAGTCAGAACACCTGCTACAGGGGCCTACAGTCAGACTACCTGCTACAGGGGCCTACAGTAATAACACCTGCTACAGGGGCCTACAGTCAGAACACCTGCTACAGGGGCCTACAGTCAGAACACCTGCTACAGGGGCCTACAGTAATAACACCTGCTACAGGGGCCTACAGTAATAACACCTGCTACAGGGGCCTACAGTCAGAACACCTGCTACATTTACATTTACATTTTAGTCATTTAGCAGACGCTCTTATCCAGAGCGACTTACAGTTAGTGAATGCATAAATTTTTCCTATCCCCTGTGGGAATCGAACCCACAACCCTGGCGTTACAAACGCCATGCTCTATCAACTGAGCTACATCCCTGCCGGACATTCCCTCCCCTACCCTGGACGACGCTGGGCCAATTGCGCGCCGCCCCATGGGTCTCCCAGTCGCGCCGGCTACGACAGAGCCTGGATTCGAACCAGGATCTCTAGTGGCACAGCTAGCACTGCGCTGCAGTGCCTTAGACCACTGCGCCACTCGGGAGTAGAGTAGTGCTACAGGGGCCTACAGTCAGAACACCTGCTACAGGGGCCTACAGTCAGAACACCTGCTACAGGGGCCTACAGTCAGAACACCTGCTACAGGGGCCTACAGTCAGACTACCTGCTACAGGGGCCTACAGTCAGAACACCTGCTACAGGGGCCTACAGTCAGACTACCTGCTACAGGGGCCTACAGACAGAACACCTGCTACAGGGGCCTACAGTCAGACTACCTGCTACAGGGGCCTACAGTCAGACTACCTGCTACAGGGGCCTACAGTCAGACTACCTGCTACAGGGGCCTACAGTAATAACACCTGCTACAGGGGCCTACATTAATAACACCTGCTACAGGGGCCTACAGTCAGAACACCTGCTACAGGGGCCTACAGTCAGAACACCTGCTACAGGGGCCTACAGTCAGACTACCTGCTACAGGGGCCTACAGCCAGACTACCTGCTACAGGGGCCTACAGTCAGAACACCTGCTACAGGGGCCTACAGTCAGAACACCTGCTACAGGGGCCTACAGACAGACATACAGTGGGGAAAAAAAGTATTTAGTCAGCCACCAATTGTGCAAGTTCTCCCACTTAAAAAGATGAGAGAGGCCTGTAATTTTCATCATAGGTACACGTCAACTATGACAGACAAATTGAGGAAAAAAAATCCAGAAAATCACATTGTAGGAATTTTAATGAATTGATTTGCAAATGATGGTGGAAAATAAGTATTTGGTCACCTACAAACAAGCAAGATTTCTGTCTCTCACAGACCTGTAACTTCTTCTTTAAGAGGCTCCTCTGTCCTCCACTCGTTACCTGTATTAATGGCACCTGTTTGAACTTGTTATCAGTATAAAAGACACCTGTCCACAACCTCAAACAGTCACACTCCAAACTCCACTATGGCCAAGACCAAAGAGCTGTCAAAGGACACCAGAAACAAAATTGTAGACCTGCACCAGGCTGGGAAGACTGAATCTGCAATAGGTAAGCAGCTTGGTTTGAAGAAATCAACTGTGGGAGCAATTATTAGGAAATGGAAGACATACAAGACCACTGATAATCTCCCTCGATCTGGGGCTCCACGCAAGTTCTCACCCTGTGGGGTCAAAATGATCACAAGAATGGTGAGCAAAAATCCCAGAACCACACGGGGGGACCTAGTGAATGACCTGCAGAGAGCTGGGACCAAAGTAACAAAGCCTACCATCAGTAACACACTACGCCGCCAGGGACTCAAATCCTGCAGTGCCAGACGTGTCCCCCTGCTTAAGCCAGTACATGTCCAGGCCCGTCTGAAGTTTGCTAGAGTGCATTTGGATGATCCAGAAGAGGATTGGGAGAATGTCATATGGTCAGATGAAACCAAAATAGAACTTTTAGGTAAAAACTCAACTCGTCGTGTTTGGAGGACAAAGAATGCTGAGTTGCACCATACCTACTGTGAAGCATGGGGGTGGAAACATCATGCTTTGGGGCTGTTTTTCTGCAAAGGGACCAGGACGACTGATCCGTGTAAAGGAAAGAATGAATGGGGCCATGTATCGTGAGATTTTGAGTGAAAACCTCCTTCCATCAGCAAGGGCATTGAAGATGAAACGTGGCTGGGTCTTTCAGCATGACAATGATCCCAAACACACCGCCCGGGCAACGAAGGAGAGGCTTCGTAAGAAGCATTTAAAGGTCCTGGAGTGGCCTAGCCAGTCTCCAGATCTCAACCCCATAGAAAATCTTTGGAGGGAGTTGAAAGTCCGTGTTGCCCAGCGACAGCCCCAAAACATCACTGCTCTAGAGGAGATCTGCATGGAGGAATGGGCCAAAATACCAGCAACAATGTGTGAAAACCTTGTGAAGACTTACAGAAAACATTTGACCTGTGTCATTGCCAACAAAGGGTATATAACAAAGTATTGAGAAACTTTTGTTATTGACCAAATACTTATTTTCCACCATAATTTGCAAATAAATTCATTAAAAATCCTACTATGTGATTTTCTGGAATTTTATTTCTCATTTTGTCTGTCATAGTTGACGTGTACCTATGATGAAAATTACAGGCCTCTCTCATCTTTTTAAGTGGGAGAACTTGCACAATTGGTGGCTGACTAAATACTTTTTTTCCCCACTGTACATACAGACAGACAGACAGACAGACAGACAGACAGACAGACAGACAGACAGACAGACAGACAGACAGACAGACAGACAGACAGACAGACAGACAGACAGACAGACAGACAGACAGACAGACAGACAGACAGACAGACAGACAGACAGCTAGACAGAATGACAGACAGCTTTACAGACAGACAGACACAGACAGACAGACAGCTAGACTGACACAGACAGAAAGACAGACAGACAGACAGCTAGACAGACACAGACAGAAAGACAGCTAGACAGACAGACAGACAGACAGACAGCTATTTTACCTGACCTTTCCTCCATCACTGCTCTCTGAGAAAGTATCTTCTCTGTTGGGAGCAGTGTGAGGAGGAGTTGAGAGAATTTTTGTGGATCCGCTGAACTATTTTGAATTGCAGACTGAGCTTTGTGGACTGAGTTTTGCTGCGTTGTTGAGTTTTGCTGCGTTGTTGAGGGCAAAATCTAAATGGCAGTTTTGCGTTCCAGCTGCGGTCGAGCACCACCCAGCCCCGACCGAGCAGAGCAGAGTAGATTAGAACAGAACAGAGCAGAGCAGAGCAGAGCAGAGCAGAGTAGAGTAGAGCAGAGTAGAGCAGAACAAAGCAGAGCAGAGCAGAGTAGAGTAGAATAGAGTAGAGTACAGTACAGTACAGTACAGCACAGTAGTGTAGAGTAGAGTAGAGTAGAGTAGAGTAGAGCAGAGTAGAGTAGTGTAAAACAGAGCAGAGCAGAGTAGAGTAGAGTAGAGTAGAATAGAATAGAGCAGAACAGAGTAGAGTAGAGTAGAAGAAAGCAGAGCAGAGTAGAGTAGAGTAGAGTAGAGCAGAGCAGAGCAGAGTAGAGTAGAGCAGAGCAGAGTTGAGTAGAGCAGAGTAGAGCAGAGCAGAGCAGAGTAGAGCAGAGCAGAGCAGAGCAGAATAGAGCAGAGTAGAACAGAGTAGAGCAGAGTAGAACAGAGTAGAGTAGTGCAGAGTAGAGCAGACAGAGTAGAATATAGTTGAGTAGAGTAGAGTAGAGTAGAGTAGAGTAGAGTAGAGTAGAGTAGAGTAGAGTAGTGTAGAGTAGAACAAAGCAGAGTAGAGTAGAACAGAGCAGAGCAGAGCAGAGTAGAGTAGAGTAGAGCAGAGCAGAGTAGAGTAGAGTAGAGTATAACAGAGCAGAACAGAGTAGAGTAGAGTAGAGTAGAACAGAGCAGAACAGAGTAGAGTAGTGTAAAACAGAGCAGAGTAGAACAGAGCAGAGCAGAGTAGAGTAGAGTAGAACAAAGCAGAGTAGAGTAGAGCAGAGCAGAGTAGAGTAGAGTAGAGCAGAGCAGAGTAGAATAGAGTTGAGTAGAAAATAGTAGAATAGAGTTGAGTAGAATAGAGTAGAATAGAATAGAGCAGAACAGAGTAGAGCAGAGCAGAGCAGAGTAGAGTAGAGTAGAGTAGAGTAGAGTAGAGTAGAGCAGAGCAGAGTAGAGTAGAGTAGAGTAGAGTAGAGTAGAGTAGAGTAGAGTAGAGTAGAGTAGAGCAGGGTAGAGTAGGGTAAAACAGAGCAGAGTAGAACAGAGCAGAGCAGAGTAGAGTATAGTAGAATAGAATAGAGCAGAGCAGAGTAGAGCAGAGCAGAGCAGAACAGAGCAGAGCAGAGTAGAGCAGAGCAGGACAGAGCAGAGTAGAATATAGCAGAGCAGAGCAGAGGAGAATAGAGTTGAGTAGAATAGAGTTGAGTAGAATAGAGTAGAATAGAATAGAATAGAATAGAGCAGAGTAGAGTAGAGTAGAGTAGAGCAGAGCAGAGTAGAATAGAGCAGAGCAGAGCAGAGCAGAGTAGAGTAGAGTAGAGTTTAATAGAATAGAGTAGAATAGAGCAGAGCAGAGGTGAACAAAGCAGAGCAGAGCAGAGTAGAGTAGAGTAGAGTAGAGTAGAGTAGAGTAGAGTAGAGCAGAGTAGAGTAGAGTAGAGTAGAGTAGAGCAGAGCAGAGCAGAACATAGTAGAGTCGAGTAGAGTCGAGTAGAGTAGAGTAGAGTAGAGCAGGTGCAGAGCAGAGCAGAGTAGAGTAGAGCAGAGTAGAGTAGAGTAGAGTAGAGTAGAGTAGAGTAGAGTAGAGTAGAGTAGAGTAGATCAGAGCAGAGCAGAGTAGAGTAGAGTAGAGTAGAGCAGAACAGAGTAGAGTAGTGTAAAACAGAGCAGAGTAGAGCAGAGCAGAGCAGAGCAGAGTAGAGCAGAGCAGGACAGAGCAGAGTAGAATAGAGCAGAGCAGAGCAGAGCAGAGTAGAGCAGAGCAGGACAGAGCAGAGTAGAATAGAGCAGAGCAGAGCAGAGGAGAATAGAGTAGAGTAGAATAGAGTTGAGTAGAATAGAGTAGAATAGAATAGAATAGAATAGAGCAGAGTAGAGTAGAGTAGGCAGAGTAGAGTAGAGTAGAGCAGAGCAGAGTAGAATAGAGCAGAGCAGAGCAGAGTAGAGTAGAGTAGAGTAGAGTTTAATAGAATAGAGTAGAATAGAGCAGAGCAGAGGTGAACAAAGCAGAGCAGAGTAGAGTAGAGTCGAGTAGAGTCGAGTAGAGTAGAGTAGAGTAGAGTAGAGTAGAGTAGAGCAGGTGCAGAGCAGAGCAGAGCAGAGCAGAGTAGAGCAGAACTTAGTAGAGTAGAGTAGAGTAGAGTAGAGCAGAGTAGAGCAGAGCAGAGCAGAGTAGAGTAGAGCAGAGTAGAGTATAACAGAGTAGAGTAGTGTAAAACAGAGCAGAGCAGAGTAGAACAGAGCAGAGCAGAGCAGAGCAGAGTAGAGCAGGACAGAGCAGAGTAGAATAGAGCAGAGTAGAATAGAGTTGAGTAGAATAGAGTAGAATAGAATAGAGTAGAGTAGAGTAGAGTAGAGCAGAGCAGAGGAGAATAGAGTAGAGTAGAATAGAGTTGAGTAGAATACAGTAGAATAGAATAGAGCAGAGTAGAGTAGAGCAGAGCAGAGCAGAGCAGAGCAGAGCAGAACAGAGCAGAGTAGAGTAGAGTAGAGTTTAATAGAATAGAGTAGAATAGAGCAGAGCAGAGTAGAACAAAGCAGAGCAGAGTAGAGTAGAGTAGAGTAGAGTAGAGTAGAGTAGATTAGAGTAGAGTAGATTAGATCAGAGCAGAGCAGAGCAGAGTAGAACATAGTAGAGTAGAGTAGAGTAGAGTAGAGCAGAGTAGAGCAGAGTAGAGTAGAGTAGAGTAGAGTAGAGTAGAGTAGAGTAGAGTAGAGTAGAGCAGAGTAGAACATAGTAGAGTAGAGTAGAGTAGAGTAGAGTAGAGTAGAGTAGAGCAGAGCAGAGTAGAGTAGAGTAGAGTAGAGCAGGTGCAGAGCAGAACCGAGCAGAGCAGAGTAGAGTAGAGTAGAGCAGGTGCAGAGCAGACTAGAGTAGAGTAGAGTAGAGTAGAGTAGAGCAGGTGCAGAGCAGAGCAGAGCAGAACAGAGTAGAGTAGAGTAGAGAAGAGAAGAGTAGAGTAGAGTAGAGTAGAGAAGGTGCAGAGTAGAGCAGAGCAGAGCAGAGTAGAGTAGAGTAGAGTAGAGTAGAGTAGAGCAGAGTAGAGTAGAGCAGAGCAGAGTAGAGTAGAGTAGAGTAGAGTAGAGTAGAGTAGAGTAGAGTAGAGTAGAGTAGAGCAGAGCAGAGCAGAGCAGAGCAGAGCAGAGCACCCTCATTGCCAGACCCAGTCAGCCCAGATCACACCAGCCTACCCCAGCCCAGCCCAAGCGAAGCTAAACCCAGCCAAGCCTGGCTCAACACAGCCTATCCCTGCCCCAGTATGGCCCAGTATGGCCCAGTATGGCCCAGTATGGCCCAGTCCAGCCCTGCCCAACCCTGCCTATAGCACGCCTAGCCCAGCCTAGAACGACCTATTCCAGCCAACCATGGCTGCCCATGTGGACACGTTCCAGAACATTAAACACACAGCAGCTAGTTGTTTGATACCATGACCACTGTGTTTGCTTATGCCAACAATCTTTGGCTTTTAGCATTTTACTGAAGTTTGGGAGTCATTTCGTTGACATGATACAATCTTTGTTTTCTCTGAATGTTTTTGATGTGTTTTACAAAGTCTGTATCACTCTGGAATGATTCATTTTAGGGCACAAAAATACAAAACCGTTAAAACCCCCATGCAGTCTTTTACATTAAATGTTTTAAGTCATGTATGTGTAATAAATGACTGTGTGTGTTTATTTCGTGAAAATAATAAAACAAAACATGTTTTATCATTTATTTCCCTGAGCCTCTTTTTGCCATTGAAATGCTCAGTCTGATCGTGTGGGCGTGTTGATACAAATGTAAATATATTTACATAAACATGTCAGAGTGCGACGGTGAAATGCGGTAGGCGAAGTCAAACGCAGGACACAGAGGTTACTGGAAAACGTACTTTACTTTACAGTAACCAGAGAAGAAAACAATCTCCACACAAGGAGGAAAAACAACCCGCACAAGAACACTGCCGATGACGAATACAATAACACACAACACACAATGCACGACAAGAGGGTTAAATAGGGAATACAATACAACGTAATGGGGAACAGGTGTACACAATCAGGACACAACAAGTCAAACACCGAAACATAGATCGGTGGCAGCTAGTACTCCGGGGACGACGAACGCCGAAGCCTGCCCGAGCAAGGAGGAGGAGCAGCCTCGGCTGATTCCGTGACAAAACAGCCCTGATTGGCAGATAGGATCGTATAGACTCCAAAGCCCATCCCACTTACCCCTTATATAATAAAAGATGACTGGTCAGATTAATCCGATCAGATTATGATATCATGCTGTGGGCCAAAAATTCCATCCCACTTGAACAGGATGAAATTCCAGGCGTTTTTTTTTTCTTATCAAAAACCTCTTACATTATCATAATTCTCACAATTGTGTCATTTCGATTTTGCGGAAATATCTTTTTTTTTTTTTTTTTGGAAAATTACGTTTTAGACTGGACTGCCCCTTTAAGAACAGTCCAGATGAAGTGATGAGAGAAATTATATAGGTTTCATTTGTAAAAAATAAAAAACGTAAATTCATTCTTCGCCTTTACACCTCTCATTAGATCTGTATGACGCGGCCATTTTTTATTTGTCCTTATTTGTTATTTTGAACTCGGCCACCAGAAGGCTGTGGTACTGATTAAGACGCCTACGTAATTGTCATTTATGGTAAAATTGTAAAGTGGTAGTAATGGGAGGCTGGGCTGAGTATCCACTCCCACTGAAACCTTCCAATAGACTAGGCCTTTATTAAAGGACCACAGCTACTCCCACGCATACACCGCTGCATTTTTATCTCTGTGGAGATTGGCCGGACCGTTCAGGCACGCCCAGAAACGCACAAACGCTTAATTCTTCAAAGTGGCATGTTCTGGAAAACTATATCCATGTCCGATAACATCCTCTCGCAAGGATACAGGTTGTTTCCAAAGAGCTGGCTTTTGGAGCTTGTAGGATTTTAAACACACATTTTACATTCTGAAACAATTAATTTTAGTTCATTTAGTTAATTGAATAATCTTAGAATCTAGAAAAATAAACAAAAATATGTTAGTTCAAAGAACTTCTGGATATTTCCCAACAGTGTTTCTTCTCTGTAACCCTCCTGTCTAGGCATCACCAGGTGCAAACTCGTCCAGGACTCCCCTCCAGTCTGAAATCCAGGTTGTCATCTACCTCAACATCACCAGGACTCCCCTCCAGTCTGAGATCCAGGTTGTCATCTACCTCAACATCACCAGGACTCCCCTCCAGTCTGAGATCCAGATCCAGGTTGTCATCTACCTCCACATCACCAGGACTCCCCTCCAGTCTGAGATCCAGGTTGGCATCTACCTCAACATCACCAGGACTCCCCTCCAGTCTGAGATCCAGGTTGTCATCTACCTCAACATCACCAGGACTCCCCTCCAGTCTGAGATCCAGGTTGTCATCTACCTCCACATCACCAGGACTCCCCTCCAGTCTGAGATCCAGATCCAGGTTGTCATCTACCTCAACATCACCAGGACTCCCCTCCAGTCTGAGATCCAGATCCAGGTTGTCATCTACCTCAACATCACCAGGACTCCCCTCCAGTCTGAGATCCAGGTTGTCATCTACCTCCACATCACCAGGACTCCCCTCCAGTCTGAGATCCAGATCCAGGTTGTCATCTACCTCAACATCACCAGGACTCCCCTCCAGTCTGAGATCCAGATCCAGGTTGTCATCTACCTCCACATCACCAGGACTCCCCTCCAGTCTGAGATCCAGATCCAGGTTGTCATCTACCTCAACATCACCAGGACTCCCCTCCAGTCTGAGATCCAGGTTGTCATCTACCTCCACATCACCAGGACTCCCCTCCAGTCTGAGATCCAGATCCAGGTTGTCATCTACCTCAACATCACCAGGACTCCCCTCCAGTCTGAGATCCAGATCCAGGTTGTCATCTACCTCCACATCACCAGGACTCCCCTCCAGTCTGAGATCCAGATCCAGGTTGTCATCTACCTCAACATCACCAGGACTCCCCTCCAGTCTGAGATCCAGGTTGTCATCTACCTCCACATCACCAGGACTCCCCTCCAGTCTGAGATCCAGATCCAGGTTGTCATCTACCTCAACATCACCAGGACTCCCCTCCAGTCTGAGATCCAGATCCAGGTTGTCATCTACCTCCACATCACCAGGACTCCCCTCCAGTCTGAGATCCAGATCCAGGTTGTCATCTACCTCCACATCACCAGGACTCCCCTCCAGTCTGAGCTGCTCCACCGTTTCCCCTCCAGTCTGAGCTGCTCCACCGTTTCCCCTCCAGTCTGAGCTGCTCCACCGTTTCCCCTCCAGTCTGAGCTGCTCCACCGTTTCCCCTCCAGTCTGAGCTGCTCCACCGTTTCCCTTCATGTTACCACCACCTCACCTCACAATGCTATTAAGCACACATTGGAACTCACTGGAAGCCTCTAATTTGATGTAATAAAGGTTGTTTTAGTCAGTGACATGCTGCTACTCCTGCCTCTTGCTATCAGCCTCTCCATCTGGGTGTGGGAACTGAGGAAAGATGACGGTGTAGCCTAACCATTCTGAAGTAAGCTGTGTGTAGTGTAGTGTAGTGTAGTGTAGTGTGGTGTGGTGTAGTGTGGTGTAGTGTAGTGTAGTGTAGTGTGGTGTGGTGTGGTGTATCGTAGTGTAGTGTAATGTGGTGTAGTGTAGTGTAGTGTAGTGTGGTGTAGTGTAGTGTAGTGTAGTGTAGTGTGGTGTAGTGTAGTGTAGTGTAGTGTAGTGTGGTGTAGTGTAATGTGGTGTAGTGTAGTGTGGTGTGGTGTAGTGTGGTGTAGTGTAGTGTAGTGTAGTGTAGTGTGGTGTGGTGTAGTGTAGTGTAGTGTGGTGTGGTGTGGTGTATCGTAGTGTAGTGTAGTGTAGTGTAGTGTAGTGTAGTGTAGTGTAGTGTAGTGTGGTGTGGTGTAGTGTGGTGTGGTGTAGTGTAGTGTAGTGTGGTGTAGTGTAGTGTGGTGTAGTGTAGTGTAGTATAGTGTAGTGGTGTGTAGTGTAGTGTAGTGTAGTGTAGTGTAGTGTGGTGTAGTGTAGTGTAGTGTAGTGTAGTGTAGTGTAGTGTAGTGTGGTGTAGTATAGTGTAGTGTGGTGTAGTGTAGTGGTGTGTAGTGTAGTATAGTGTAGTGTGGTGTAGTGTAGTGTAGTGTAGTGTAGTGTAGTATAGTGTAGTGGTGTGTAGTGTAGTGTGGTGTAGTGTAGTGTGGTGTAGTGTAATGTAGTGTAGTGTAGTGTGGTGTAGTGTAGTGTAGTGTAGTGTAGTGTAGTGTGGTGTAGTGTAGTGTAGTGTAGTGTAGTGTGGTGTAGTGTAGTGTAGTGTAGTGTAGTGTAGTGTAGAGTAGTGTAGTGTAGTGTAGTGTAGTGTAGTGTAGTGTGGTGTAGTGTAGTGTGGTGTAGTGTAGTGTAGTGTAGTGTAATGTGGTGTAGTGTAGTGTAGTGTAGTGTAGAGTAGTGTAGTGTAGTGTAGTGTAGTGTGGTGTGGTGTAGTGTAGTGTGGTGTAGTGTAGTGTAGTGTAATGTGGTGTAGTGTAGTGTAGTGTAGTGTAGAGTAGTGTAGTGTAGTGTAGTGTGGTGTGGTGTAGTGTAGTGTGGTGTAGTGTAGTGTAGTGTAATGTGGTGTAGTGTAGTGTAGTGTAGTGTAGTGTAGTGTAGTGTAGTGTAGTGTAGTGTAGTGTAGTGTGGTGTGGTGTGGTGTGGTGTAGTGTAGTGTAGTGTAGTGTAGTGTAGTGTAGTGTAGTGTAGTGTAGTGTAGTGTAGTGTGGTGTGGTGTGGTGTGGTGTGGTGTGGTGTGGTGTGGTGTGGTGTGTATCGTAGTGTAGTGTGGTGTAGTGTGGTGTAGTGTGGTGTAGTGTGGTGTGTAGTGTAGTGTAGTGTAGTGTAGTGTAGTGTAGTGTAGTGTAGTGTAGTGTGGTGTAGTGTAGTGTGGTGTAGTGTAGTGTGGTGTAGTGTAGTGTAGTGTAGTGTAGTGTAGTGTGGTGTAGTGTAGTGTAGTGTAGTGTGGTGTGGTGTAGTGTGGTGTAGTGTAGTGTGGTGTGGTGTGGTGTATCGTAGTGTAGTGTAATGTGGTGTAGTGTAGTGTAGTGTAGTGTGGTGTAGTGTAGTGTAGTGTAGTGTGGTGTAGTGTAGTGTAGTGTAGTGTAGTGTAGTGTAGTGTGGTGTAGTGTGGTGTATCGTAGTGTAGTATGGTGTGGTGTGGTGTAGTGTAGTGTAGTGTAGTGTGGTGTAGTGTAGTGTAGTGTAATGTGGTGTAGTGTAGTGTAGTGTAGTGTAGTGTGGTGTAGTGTAGTGTGGTGTAGTGTAGTGTAGTGTAGTGTAGTGTAGTGTGGTGTGGTGTGGTGTATCGTAGTGTAGTGTAATGTGGTGTAGTGTAGTGTAGTGTAGTGTAGTGTAGTGTAGTGTAGTGTAGTGTAGTGTAGTGTGGTGTAGTGTGGTGTATCGTAGTGTAGTGTGGTGTGGTGTGGTGTAGTGTAGTGTAGTGTAGTGTGGTGTAGTGTAGTGTAGTGTAATGTGGTGTAGTGTAGTGTAGTGTAGTGTAGTGTGGTGTAGTGTAGTGTAGTGTGGTGTGGTGTAGTGTGGTGTGGTGTGGTGTAGTGTAGTGTAGTGTAGTGTGGTGTAGTGTAGTGTGGTGTGGTGTGGTGTATCGTAGTGTAGTGTAGTGTAGTGTGGTGTAGTGTGGTGTAGTGTAGTGTGGTGTGGTGTGGTGTATCGTAGTGTAGTGTAGTGTAATGTGGTGTAGTGTAGTGTAGTGTAGTGTGGTGTAGTGTAGTGTAGTGTAGTGTAGTGTAGTGTAGTGTGGTGTAGTGTAGTGTAGTGTAGTGTAGTGTGGTATAGTGTGGTGTAGTGTAGTGTAGTGTGGTGTAGTGTAGTGTAGTGTAGTGTAGTGTAGTGTGGTGTAGTGTAGTGTAGTGTAGTGTAGTGTAGTGTGGTATAGTGTGGTGTAGTGTAGTGTGGTGTGGTGTAGTGTAGTGTAGTGATGTTGGGATGCGGAGTTTAGACTTATACTAACTCTGCTATGATGTAGTGTGAGTGAAGTGTAGTGAGTCAGTGTGTTTTGAGTGTAGTGTAGTGAGTCAGTGTGTTTTGAGTGTAGTGTAGTGAGTCAGTGTGTTTTGAGTGTAGTGTAGTGAGTCAGTGTGTTTTGGGTGCAGCCAGTCAAGCACCCCTGTTCTGTCCTGTCCTGTGTTAGTTAGAAGCTAATTGTTTTATTCCATGTAGGAGAGGAAGACCCAGATTGTTTTCAGGTGTGTGTCGCAAATGGCACCCTTTTCCCTATATAGTGCACTAGCCTGGTCTAAAGTAGTGCACTATATAGGGAATAGGGTGCCATTCTCTTGTCTAAAGTAGTGCACTATATAGGGAATAGGGTGCCATTCTCTGGTCTAAAGTAGTGCACTATATAGGGAATAGGGTGCCATTCTCTGGTCTAAAGTAGTGCACTATATAGGGAATAGGGTGCCATTCTCTGGTCTAAAGTAGTGCACTATATAGGGAATAGGGTGCCATTCTCTGGTCTAAAGTAGTGCACTATATAGGGAATAGGGTGCCATTCTCTGGTCTAAAGTAGTGCACTATATAGGGAATAGGGTGCCATTCTCTGGTCTAAAGTAGTGCACTATATAGGGAATAGGGTGCCATTCTCTGGTCTAAAGTAGTGCACTATATAGGGAATAGGGTGCCATTTGGGACGTTGGGTTTCCTGAGCAGAGGATAGTGGGAACCAGGAACCTGCTGTGGGAGGACCTGATGCCTGGGGGCTATTCCATTCTCGTCTCTCCACTGAGGAATGCTGCAAAGAGAAACGGGTTCCAAGCATTCGCAATTCCTCCTCCTCCTTCCCTCCCTCCCAAGATGACAGGCAGACCTAGCTGTGTCCCAAAATGGCACCCTATTCCTTATATAGTGCACTACTTTTGACCAGAGAATGGCACCCTATTCCCTATATAGTGCACTACTTTTGACCAGAGAATGGCACCCTGTTCCCTATATAGTGCACTACTTTTGACCAGAGAATGGCACCCTATTCCCTATATAGTGCACTACTTTAGACCAGAGAATGGCACCCTATTCCCTATATAGTGCACTATTTTAGACCAGAGCTCAATGGGGCCCTGATCAGAAGTAGCTCACTGTAAAGGGAATAGGGGTGCTATTTGGGACGGACCACTATCCTACTAGCTACATCAAAGTCCTCTATCATTTACATACCCCTCATTCAATTACTATATCCAGTCCACAGAGCGAGAGAATGGGGAGATTACTGCATCTCAATCCGCCACATCCACCTATGTTGGCCATCAGCATCTGCAGTGGAAGGTGGCTGAGCTACAGCTGTGTTTGTCAGACCAGGAGACATCCCGAAAACATCGGTCTTCTCATGAAAAACGTCTGTAGCGTCCGAACGGTTTGGCCCAAGATGGCGTAGCAGTGCGGTCGTGTTCTTTGTTGTGTGTCCGTGTAAACAGCCTGTTTTTTTGTATTTTTTTTTTGTATTTTTCGTACATACACTGCTTTAAAAAAATAAAGGGAACACTAAAATAACACATCCTAGATCTGAATGAATGAAATAATCTTATTAAATACTTTTTTCTTTACATAGTTGAATGTGCTGACAACAAAATCACACAAAAATTATCAATGGAAATCAAATGTATCAACCCATGGAGGTCTGGATTTGGAGTCACTCTCAAAATTTAAGTGGAAAACCACACTACAGGCTGATCCAACTTTGATGTAATGTCCTTAAAACAAGTCAAAATGAGGCTCAGTAGTGTGTGTGGCCTCCACGTGCCTGTATGACCTCCCTACAACGCCTGGGCATGCTCCTGATGAGGTGGCGGATGGTCTCCTGAGGGATCTCCTCCCAGACCTGGACTAAAGCATCCGCCAACTCCTGGACAGTCTGTGGTGCAACGTGGCGTTGGTGGATGGAGCGAGACATGATGTCCCAGATGTGCTCAATTGGATTCAGGTCTGGGGAACGGGCGGGCCAGTCCATAGCATCAATGCCTTCCTCTTGCAGGAACTGCTGACACACTCCAGCCACATGAGGTCTAGTATTGTCTTGCATTAGGAGGAACCCAGGGCCAACCGCACCAGCATATGGTCTCACAAGGGGTCTGAGGATCTCATCTCGGTACCTAATGGCAGTCAGGCTACCTCTGGCGAGCACATGGAGGGCTGTGCAGCCCCCCAAAGAAATGCCACCCCACACCATGACTGACCCACCGCCAAACCGGTCATGCTGGAGGATGTTGCAGGTAGCAGAACGTTCTCCACGGCGTCTCCAGACTCTGTCACGTCTGTCACATGTGCTCACTGTGAACCTGCTTTCATCTGTGAAGAGCACAGGGCGCCAGTGGCGAATTTGCCAATCTTGGTGTTCTCTGGCAAATGTCAAACGTCCTGCACGGTGTTGGGCTGTAAGCACAACCCCCACCTGTGGACGTCGGGCCCTCATACCACCCTTATGGAGTCTGTTTCTGACCGTTTGAGCAGACACATGCACATTTGTGGCCTGCTGGAGGTCATTTTGCAGGGCTCTGGCAGTGCTCCTCCTGCTCCTCCTTGCACAAAGGCAGAGGTAGCGGTCCTGCTGCTGGGTTGTTGCCCTCCTACGGCCTCCTCCACGTCTCCTGATGTACTGGCCTGTTTCCTGGTAGCGCCTCCATGCTCTGGACACTACGCTGACAGACACAGCAAACCTTCTTGCCACAGCTCGCATTGATGTGCCATCCTGGATGAGCTGCACTACCTGAGCCACTTGTGTGGGTTGTAGACTCCGTCTCATGCTACCACTAGAGTGAAAGCACCGCCAGCATTCAAAAGTGACCAAAACATCAGCCAGGAAGCATAGGAACTGAGAAGTGGTCTGTGGTCACCACCTGCAAAACCAGTCCTTTATTGGGGGTGTCTTGCTAATGGCCTATAATTTCCACCTGTTGTCTATTCCATTTGCACAACAGCATGTGAATTTATTGTCAATCAGTGTTGCTTCCTAAGTGGACAGTTTGATTTCACAGAAGTGTGATTGACTTGGAGTTGCATTGTGTTGTTTAAGTGTTCCCTTTCTTTTTTTGAGCAGTGTATTTCCCTATCACACTTTTCATCCTTCTACAAAATATACTTTCCTACAACCCGCCTCACTCAATGTGGAACAGATTCTATTATTGACTTACCTTTTATCTAGAATCTCCAGTTGAAACTAGCTAGCCAGCTAACTAGCTACTTGCTATTAGCCACCGTTATCGGTTTTCACCCAGAACATTGGATTTTCTGCCGGAATAACTGAATCACTGGACATTAACACCGGATCGCAACTAGCTAGCCGCAACCGAATGGATGTTGCTGTTGGCTAATCACCACTGCCCCCGAAGCAAGCACCAGTTAGCCTTGAGCTAGCCTCGAGCCAGGCCCATATCCCGGCTATCTACCTCTCTGTCTACCGGACAGGAGTAGCCAGCTAACTAGCTACTTGCTATTAGCCACCGTTAGCGGTTTTTCACCATTGTCCATGGCCTGCATTACCTAATAGCCAGCTCTAGCCTGGACTATTATCTGCCAGTCTGCACTGTCTGCACAGCGCGTTATCGACCCAGAACATATCGGTTTTTCTGCCGGAATCACTGAATCACTGGACCTTTAACACTGGATCATCGAAACTAGCTAGCTGCAACCGAATGGATGTTGTTGGCTAATAACCACCGCCCCCGAAGCAGGCGCCAGTTAGCCTTGAGCTAGCCTCGAGCCAAGCCCATCTCCCGGCTATCTACCTCTCTGTCAACCAGACGGGACCTCCTAGTGTTGACACGGAGCCCCGCCGATCCAATACGACTGGTCTGCCGACGAAATCATCTGACGTGGTTTCAACAGGCTTCCGGTTACGACGTCGACCACAAAGATCCATCTGCTAGCCCCGGCCCGCTAGCACGCGCAAGCCGTGGCCTCTTGCTCGCCAGTGCTGTAGCAGCCCCCGAACTACCTCCGAACTCTCCTATTGCTGTTCACCGGACCTTATGATAACTCAGCTATACAGCTGATGCCTGCTGGACTGTTCCTTTATACGGTACCGCATCCTGTTTATATTTACATTTGACATTTACATTTTAGTCATTTAGCAGACACTCTTATCCAGAGCAACTTACAGGAGCAATTAGGGTTAAGTGCCTTGCTCAAGGGCACATCGACAGATTTTTCACCTAGTCGGCTCGGGGATTAGAACCAGCGACCTTTCGGTTACTGGCACAACACTCTTAACCACTAAGCTACATCAGCCCAAACTTTGTCGTCATTACCAGCTGTTGTCTTAGCTCTCTCGAATAACACCTGTGATTGCTTTATGCCTCTCTCCCATGTCAAAATGCCTTGCTTATTGCTGTTTCGGTTATTTCTTATTGTACTATTTCACTGTAGATCCCCCAGCCCAGCTCAACCTGCCTTAGATGGCTCCTTTGTCCCACCCCCCATACACGCGGAGACCGACTCAATCGGTTGCCTCCAGTGATGCTATTTCTGTTCCCCTGGTGATGTAGATGTTAACCCAGGCCCTGTCGCCCCCAGTATCACTCCTACTGCCCAGGCGTTATCATTTGTTGACTTCTGTAACCGTAAAAGCCTTGGTTTCTTGCACGTTAACATCCAAAGCCTCCTCGCTAAGTTTGAGTTATTCACTGCGTTAGCACACTCCGCCAACCCTGATGTTCTAGCAGTGTCTGAATCCTGGCTTAGGAAGGCCACCAAAAATGCAGAAATGTCCATCCCCAACTACAACATTTTCCGTCTCGATAGTTCTGCCAAAGGGGGTGGGGTTGCAATCTACTGTAGAGATAGCCTGCAGAGCTCTATCGTACTATCCAGGTCTGTGCCCAAACAGTTTGAGCTTCTACTTCTAAAAATCCACCTTTCCAGAAATAAGTCTCTCACTGTTGCCGCTTGCTACAGACCCCCCTCAGCCCCGAGCTGTGCCCTGGACACCATATGTGAACTGATTGCCCCCCATCTATCCTCAGAGTTCGTACTGCTTGGTGACCTAAACTGGGATATGCTTAACAACCCGGCCAACCTACAATCTAAACTAGATGCCCTCAATCTCATACAAATTATCAACGAACCTACCAGGTTCAACCCTAAATCTGTAAAAATGGGCACCCTCATAGATATCATCCTGACAAATTTACCCTCTAAATACACCTCCGCTGTCTTCAACCAGGATCTCAGCGATCACTGCCTTATTGCCTGCGTCCGTAATGGGTCCGCGGTCAAACGACCACCCCTCATCACTGTCAAACGCTCCCTAAAACACTTTAGCGAGCAGGCCTTTCTAATTGACCTGGCCCGGGTATCCTGGATGGATATTGACCTCATTCCGTCAGTAGAGGATGCCTGGTTGTTCTTTAAAAGTGCTTTCCTCTCAATCTTAAATAAGCATGCCCCATTCAAAAAATTCAGAACTAAGAACAAATATAGCCCCTGGTTCTCCTCAGACTTGACTGCCCTTGACCAGCACAAAAACATTCTGTGGCGTACTGCATTAGCATCGAACAGCCCCCATGATATGCAACTTTTCAGGGAAGTCAGGAACCAATATACACAATCAGTTAGGAAAACAAAGGTTAGCTTTTTCAAACAGAAATTTGCATCCTGTAGCACTAACTCCAAAAAGTTTTGGGACACTGTAAAGTCCATGGAAAATAAGAGCACCTCCTCCTAACTGCCCACTGCACTGAGGCTAGGAAACACTATCACCACCGATAAATCTACAATAATCGAGAATTTCAACAAGCATTTTGCTACGGCTGGCCATGCTTTCCACCTGGCTACCACTACCCCAGCCACCAGCTCTGCACCCTCCGCTGCAACTTGCCCATGCCCACCCACCCTCCCCCCCACCGCTTCTCCTTCACACAAATTCAGACAGCTGATGTTCTGAAAGAGGTGAAAAATCTGGACCCCTACAAATCAGCTGGGCTAGACAATCTGGACCCTTTCTTTCTAAAATTAGCCGCCGAAATTGTCGCAACACCTATTACTAGCCTGTTCAACCTCTCTTTTGTAACGTTTGAGATCCCCAGAGATTGGAAAGCTGCCGCGGTCATCCCCCTCTTTAAAGGGGGTGACACTCTAGATCCAAACTGTTACAGACCTATATCCATCCTGCCCTGCCTTTCGAAAGTATTTGAAAGCCAAGTTAACAAACAGATCACCGACCATTTCGAATCCCACCGTACCTTCTCCGCTATGCAGTCCGGTTTCCGAGCTGGTCATGGGTGCACTTCAGCCACGCTCAAGGTCCTAAACGGTATAATAACCGCAATCGATAAAAGACAGTACTGCGCAGCTGTCTTCATCGACCTGGCCAAGGCTTTCGACTCTGTCAACCACCGCATTCTTATTGGCAGACTAAATAGCCTTGGTTTCTCTAATGACTGCCTCGCCTGGTTCACCAACTACTTCTCAGATAGAGTTCAATGTGTCAAATCGGAGGGCCTGTTGTCTGGACCTCTGGCCGTCTCTATGAGGGTGCCACTGGGTTCAATTCTCGGGCCGACTCTATTCTCTGTGTATATCAATGATGTCGCTCTTGCTGCTGGTTACGCTCGGTTCCACCTCTATGCGGACGACACCATTTTGTATACATCTGGCCCTTCATTGGACACTGTGTTAACAAACCTTCAAACGAGCTTCAACGCCATACAACACTCCTTCCGTAGCCTCCAACTGCTCTTAAACACTAGTAAAACTAAATGCATGCTCTTCAATCGAACGCTGCTGGCACCCGCCCGCCCGAGTAGAATCACTACTCTCGGCGGGTCTGACCTAGAGTATGTGGACAACTACAAATACCTAGGTGTCTGGTTAGACTGTAAACTCTCCTTCCAGACTCACATTAAGCATCTCCAATCAAAAGTTAGATCTAGAATCGGCTTCCTATTTCGCAACAAAGCCTCCTTCACTCATGCTGCCAAACATGCCCTCGTAAAACTGACTATCCTACCGATCCTTGACTTCGGCGATGTCATGACGTATTCAATGTCGTCGGGTGAGGTCGTCGGGTAAGCTTGGCTTTATACATAGTTTGGGCTTTGTCGAGTAAAGCTTAAACTATGTATTTAGATTGTAGTTAGGTATTGTAGGTAGTTATCGTGGGTTGTTGTATGTAATTATTGTAGGTTAGTATTGTATTCGGCTGAGCCCGGTGAAGCACGAAGCTAGCTAGCTAGCTAACCCACTACCTGGACTAGCTGGCGGGTAGCTACTGGCAACTATTAGCAACGGTATAGTTGTTTCACGCCTGAGAGTGCCTGTAATTACGCCAGCTGGCTGCCTACAATAATTACATACAATAATGCCTACCATTCAGCTGTTTTCTAACCTCATTGTCTGAACCGTTAACGTTAGGTAGTAAGTGGCTACTGTGCTTGAAATTTAGCTAGCTTGTTGCTACCTGGATAGGTACTAGTAAACAATAGCTGGAACGACCTAGCGAACAGACACGAACTGGCTGAGTCAATTCAGTGGCTAGCTTTGCACTTGGCTAGCTAACAGTAGCTGCTAGGGGTAAGTTATAACCTACATTTGTGTTTTGCTTTTACATATTGGTAGCCAGAGTCGTTCAAGGAATTCGGGACATGGGTGACTAGTTAAAGTTAGCTTGGCTCTCTCTGTGTGTTCGTGCCGTGAAAGGAGGGGTTTATTCTTTGTCTGAAAGCAATGGCTAGCTAGTATGCTAACTATTCTAGCTAACTAACTGGCTGAATAAGTTGACGACGGACTCGCTCAAGCTGTCGTGACTAACCCACAACGTTAGACACGGACACAAATGATCTGCTTGGCGTGTTGACACACTGGTGGTTTGTTGTGGCCGAGTATTGGTGCTAAACCGTGTTGTTGGAGTCCGGCATGCTAGCTGGCTGTGGCGTCTTATGACTAGGTGCCCTGGACGATTTTCACAGAAGAATACTGTACCAAGTTAGCTAGCTGAATAAACTAAGTTAGTCTATTCCTAGAAAACATTGAACCGCTGTAGTTTACAACAATTATAGTTTCTGAGGTGGAAGTTGGGAGAGTTATATTTGGGTGTTGTGGTGAGGGAGGCCCTGCTCTCTCCTTTCCCAGATGTTTAGTTCATTTCATTCCGATCTCCTTTGCATTATTGTAGCCATTTTCTGTAGCCTGTCAACTATGCCTCTGTCTATCCCTGTTCTCTACTCTCCGCACAGGCTATACAAACGCCTCACACCGCGTGGCTGCTGCCTCTCTAACCTGGTGGTCCCTGCACGCACCACCCACGTGGAGTTCCAGGTCTCAGGCAGCCTCTGGAACTGCCGTTCTGCTGCCAACAAGGCAGAGTTCATCTCAGCCTGTGCTACCCTCCAGTCCCTCGACTTCTTGGCGCTGACGGAAACATGGATTACCACTGAAAACACTGCTACTCCTATTGCTCTCTCCTCGTCTGACCATGTGTTCTCGCATACCCCGAGAGCATCTGGTCAGCGGGGTGGTGGCACAGGAATCCTCATCTCTCCCAAGTGGACATTCTCTATTTTTCCCCTGACCCATCTGTCTATCTCCTCATTTGAATTCCATGCTGTCACAGTCACTAGCCCATTTAAGCTGAACATCCTTGTCATTTATCGCCCTCCAGGTTCCCTTGGAGAGTTCATCAATGAGCTTGACGCCTTGATAAGTTCCTTTCCTGAGGATGGCTCACCCCTCACAGTTCTGGGGGACTTCAACCTCCCTACGTCTACCTTTGACTCATTTCTCTCTGCCTCCTTCTTTCCACTCCTCTCCTCTTTTGACCTCACCCTCTCACCGTCCCCCCCTACTCACAAGGCAGGCAATACGCTTGACCTCATCTTTACTTGATGCTGTTCTTCTACTAATCTCACTGCAATTCCCCTCCATGTCTCCGACCACTACTTTGTATCCTTTTCTCTCTCGCTCTCCTCCAACACTACTCATTCTGCCCCTACTCAGATGGTAATGCGCCGTCTCAACCTTCGCTCTCTCTCTCCCGCTACTCTCTCCTCTTCCATCCTATCATCTCTTCCCTCTGCTCAATCCTTCTCCCTCCAATCTCCTGATTCTGCCTCCTCAACCCTCCTCTCCTCCCTTTCTGCATCCTTTGACTCTCTATGTCCCCTATCCTCCCGGCCGGCTCGGTCCTCCCCTCCAGCTCTGTAGCTTGATGACAGAACAGGGCTCCGGGCAGCCGAGCGGAAATGGAGGAAAACTAGACTCCCTGCGGACCTGGCATCTTTTCACTCCCTCCTCTCTACATTTTCTTCATCTGTTTCTGCTGTAAAAGGCCACTTTCTACCACTCTAAATTCCAAGCATCTGCCTCTAACCCTAGGAAGCTCTTTGCCACCTTCTCCTCCCTGCTGAATCCCCCCCCCCTCCTCCCTCTCTGTGGATGACTTCGTCAACCATTTTGAAAAGAAGGTTGACGACATCCGATCCTCATTTGTTAAGTCAAATGACACTGCTGGTCCTGCTCACACTGCCTTACCCTATGCTTTGACTTCTTTCTCCCCTCTCTCTCCAGATAAAATCTTGCGACTTGTGACGGCCGGCCGCCCAACAACCTGCCCGCTTGACCCTATCCCCTCCTCTCTTCTCCAGACCATCTCCGGTGACCTTCTCCCTTACCTCACCTCGCTGATCAACTCATCCTTGACCGCTGGCTATGTCCCTTCCGTCTTCAAGAGAGCGAGAGTTGCACCCCTTCTCAAAAAACCAACACTCGATCCCTCTGATGTCAACAACTACAGACAAGTATCCCTTCTTTCTTTTCTCTCCAAAACTCTTGAGCGTGCCGTCTTTAGCCAACTCTCTTGCTATCTCTCTGAGAATGACCTTCTTGATCCAAACCAGTCAGGTTTCAAGATTGGTCATTCAACTGAGACTGCTCTTCTCTGTGTCGCGGAGGCTCTCCGCACTGCTAAAGCTAACTCTCTCTCCTCTGCTCTTGTCCTTCTAGACCTGTCTGCTGCCTTTGATACTGTGAACCATCAGATCCTCCTCTCCACCCTCTCCGAGCTGGGCATCTCCGGCGTGGCTCACTCTTGGATTGCATCCTACCTGACCGGTCGCTCCTACCAAGTGGCGTGGCGAGAAGCTGACTCCGCACCACATGCTCTCACCACTGGTGTCCCCCAGGGCTCAGTTCTAGGCCCTCTCCTATTCTCGCTATACACCAAGTCACTTGGCTCTGTCATATCCTCACATGGCCTCTCCTATCGTTGCTACGCAGACGACACACAACTAATCTTCTCCTTTCCCCCTTCTGATAACCAGGTGGTGAATCGCATCGCTGCATGTCTGGCAGACATATCAGTATGGATGACGGATCACCACCTCAAGCTGAACCTTGGCAAGACGGAGCTGCTCTTCCTCCCGGGGAAGGACTGCCCGTTCCATGATCTCGCCATCACGGTTGACAACTCCGTTGTGTCCTCCTCCCAGAGTGCGAAGAGCCTTGGCGTGACCCTGGACAACACCCTGTCGTTCTCCGCTAACATCAAGGCGGTGACCCGATCCTGTAGGTTCATGCTCTACAACATTCGGAGAGTACGACCCTGCCTTACACAGGAAGCGGCACAGGTCCTAATCCAGGCACTTGTCATCTCCCGTCTGGATTACTGCAACTTGCTGTTGGCTGGGCTCCCTGCCTGTGCCATTAAACCCCTATAACTCATCCAGAATGCCGCAGCCCGTCTGGTGTTCAACCTTCCCAAGTTCTCTCACATCACCCCGCTCCTCCGCATACTCCACTGGCTTTCCAGTTGAAGCTTGCATCTGCTACAAGACCATGGTGCTTGCCTACGGAGCTGTGAGGGGAACAGCACCTCCGTACCTTCAGGCTCTGATCAGTCCCTACACCCAAACGAGGGCATTGCGTTCATCCACCTCTGGCCTGCTGGCTCCCCTACCTCGGCGGAAACACAGTTCCCGCTCAGCCCAGTCAAAACTGTTCACTGCTCTGGCACCCCAATGGTGGAACAAGCTCCCTCATGACGCCAGGACAGCGGAGTCACTCACCACCTTCTGGAGACATTTGAAACCCCTCCTCTTTAAGGAATACCTGGGATAGGAAAAAGTAATCCTTCTACCCCCCCTTACCCCACCCCACCCCCACCCCCCAAAAAAAAAAAACATTGTAAAGTGGTTATCCCACTGGCTATAAGGTGAATGCACCAATTTGTAAGTCGCTCTGGATAAGAGCGTCTGCTAAATGACGTAAATGTTATGTAAATGTCATTTACAAAATAGCCTCCAACATTCTACTCAGCAAATTGGATGTAGTCTATCACAGTGCCATCCATTTTGTCACCAAAGCCCCATATACTACCCACCATTGTGACCTGTACGCTCTTGTTGGCTGGCCCTCACTACATATTTGTCGCCAAACCCACTGGCTCCAGGTCATCTATAAATCACTGCTAGGCAAATCCCCGCCTTATCTTAGCTCATTGGTCACTATAGCAACACCCACCTGTAGTATGCGCTCCAGCAGGTATATCTCACTGGTCATCCCCAAAGCCAACACCTCCTTTGGCCGCCATTCCTTCCAGTTCTCTGCTGCCAATGACTGGAACGAACTGCAAAAATCTCTGAAGCTGGAGACTCTTATCTCCCTCACTAACTTTAAGCATCAGTTGTCAGAGCACCTTACCGATCACTGCACCTGTACACAGCCCATCTGAAATTAGCCCACCCAACTACCTCATCCCCATATTGTTATTTATCTTGCTCATTTGCACCCCAGTATCTTTATTTGCACATCATCTCTTGCACATCTATCATTCCAGTGTTAATACTAAATTGTAATTATTTTGCACTATGCCCTATTTATTGCCTTACCTCCATAACGTGCTACATTTGCACACACTGTATATATATTTTTTGTTGTATTTTTGACTTTATGTTTTGCTTTACCCCATATGTAACTCTGTGTTGTTGTTTTTATCGCACTACTTTGCTTTATCTTGGCCAGGTCGCAGTTGTAAATGAGAACTTGTTCTCAACTGGCTTACCTGGTTAAATAAAGAAGAAATAAATAAATAAAAATAAACACAAACACAATGGTGTTCTCCATTTTCTTCTACCACCCCCACAACTGTAACGCTGATGTGACAACTTCTGTCTGTAGCGTCCAAACCGTTTGAGCTACAAACTAATTTGACCCCACAATGGAAAGGGGAGACTCTCACGAACACGATGTATGGGGGTAGTTAAGTGCCAACAAAAATAAGGGGTTAAATAATATGTGTCCAAAAAAACTAAAAGATTTCCTGAGCTGTCTTATACACAGTCATGCAATAAAATCCAAAATCCTTGCTGCAGTGTGTGCAAACCTGGTCAAGACCTACAGGAAACGTATGATCTCTGTAATTGCAAACAAAGGTGTCTGTACCAAATATTAAGTTCTGCTTTTCTGATGTATCAAATACTTATGTCATGCAATAAAATGCAAATGAATTACTTAAAAATCATACAATGTGATTTTCTGGATTTTTGTTTTAGATTCCGTCTCTCACAGTTGAAGTGTACCTATGATAAAAATTACAGACCTCTACATGCTTTGTAAGTAGGAAAATCTGCAAAATCGGCAGTGTATCAAATACTTGTTCTCCCCACTGTATGTGACTCATTTCAGTATACTAGACGTGTGTCGCAAGTCACGACTTCACAGGAGAGACATTTTAACGTTTTTTTTTTTTTTTTTTTTCAAAATGCGTTTTTTGGCAGAAATGCCTTCTGGCACATTTGAACTTTCATGTGTCTTAATAACAAAGTTGTATGTCATCTGTAAATACGAATAACGTTTTTAAATTACGAGCCTAGTTTGTTTAGCCACAGTAAAAGACAGGAACCTTCCCGCTAGCCGTGATTGGCTGAGATAATGAATGGGCTGGACATGCCAAGAGATGAGTTTCGGATTGGTCTGCCGTGTAGCATCTTCTGTCTAAAAAATGAGCTGCTCGTTATGTGTAATCCTTTCTACTGCAGTTTTTGTTTTTAAGACATAACGTTAGCCATGGAGAACTGCAATGTGCGCTCAATAACGTTGCTGCCCTGAATTTATCAGGCTCTATCGACAAAGGTATGTCGGAAAAAGTTGTGATGGACTATTTTCAGGAGGACGATTCTTGACACAACGGGCCAAGCTGTACAAACAATACGGAAACGACACAGGACGTCTTATTTAATAAAAGGGTCTACAGTCTGCCGTGAAGCATTCCTCCATGTCTACGGGTAAGAGTCTAGCAAGAGTAGCTGCTGCCTTGGTAGGAACTAATGGGGATCCATAATAAACCCCAGGAAGAGTAGCTGCTGCCTTGGCAGGAACTAATGGGGATCCATAATAAACCCCAGGAAGAGTAACTGCTGCCTTGGCAGGAACTAATGGGGATCCATAATAAACCCCAGGAAGAGTAGCTGCTGCCTTGGCAGGAACTAATGGGGATCCATAATAAACCCCAGGAAGAGTAGCTGCTGCCTTGGCAGGAACTAACGGGGATCCATAATAAACCCCAGGAAGAGTAGCTGCTGCCTTGGCAGGAACTAATGGGGATCCATAATAAACCCCAGGAAGAGTAGCTGCTGCCTTGGCAGGAACTAATGAGGATCCATAATAAACCCCAGGAAGAGTAGCTGCTGCCTTGGCAGGAACTAATGGGGATCCATAATAAACCCCAGGAAGAGTAGCTGCTGCCTTGGCAGGAACTAATGGGGATCCATAATAAACCCCAGGAAGAGTAGCTGCTGCCTTGGCAGGAACTAATGGGGATCCATAATAAACCCCAGGAAGAGTAGCTGCTGCCTTGGCAGGAACTAATGGGGATCCATAATAAACCCCAGGAAGAGTAGCTGCTGCCTTGGCAGGAACTAATGGGGATCCATAATAAATACAAATACAAAATACAAATACCCGACAAGCCGTTTCATTCAGCACCACGTGCGGGCCAGACACACAGCGCTTTGCTGAAGTACGTTTCACACGTCGACCGTTGAGATGACATGATGAAACACGTCGACCGTTGAGATGACATGATGAAACAGGTCGACCGTTGAGATGACATGATGAAACACGTCGACCGTTGAGATGACTTGATGAAACACGTCGACCGTTGAGATGACATGATGAAACACGTCGACCGTTGAGATGACATGATGAAACACGTCGACCGTTGAGATGACATGATGAAACACGTCGACCGTTGAGATGACATGATGAAACACGTCGACCGTTGAGATGACATGATGAAACACGTCGACTCGGTTGGTTGATCACAACTACAGGGGCTGTTTGGAGACGTGATAAGATAAAACAATTTTAACACCAGTGAAAATATTTCCCAAATAACTTTATTATAACAACCATATTGTGTTTTACAGTATGTGTAGCTCAGTTGGTAGAGCATGGCGCTTGCAACGCCAGGGTTGTGGGTTCGATCCCACGGGGGGCCAGTATGAAAAAAAAAAAATGTATGCACTCAATAACTGTAAGTCGCTCTGGATAAGAACTCCCCCACCGGTCTAAAAAGTATTTTGGAAGTTTTAGAAATGTATTTATTAATGTCTACATTTGTTTTTGCCACATTTATTCTATTACAGAAACCTTAATGCATATTTTTTAATTATATTTTGTGAGCTAAACATTTAAAACAAATATAAAAACATTTTCCTTATCATTTTTTGAAAGTTCTAATGTTATTGTCCCCTACAACTACAACAAAAAAATACTGAAATACACGTTTGTCCTTAAAACATTTAATTGAAATACTGTAGAATTCCATTCATTCCTATGGAGGACCGCTCCTACTCTGAGTGCCAATGTGGCCGACCGGTGGCTTCAAAATGGCCAATACATAGCATCAGCAATCCAGTGTTTATACTGTATACATCATTGGTTGTAGCCTAATTGAATCATTATTATGTTAAGTCAATGTTTTTGGTTAAGTATTTAAATACCCTAAATAGACTATTGTTTTAGCATTATATTAACTTACTAAATTATAGAAACGAGATTACAAAGTGCTCTCTCTCTCTCTCTCTCTCTCTCTCTCTCTCTCTCTCTCTCTCTCTCTCTCTCTCTCTCTCTCTCTCTCTCTCTCTCTCTCTCTCTCTCTCTCTCTCTCTCTCTCTCTCTCTCTCTCTCTCTCTCTCTCTCTCTCTCTCTCTCTCTCTCTCTCTCTCTCAGAGGGAGGAATAGCCCGCTGGTCCCACTACCCCTATATATCACCAAGCACAACATGCTTCACCTTCAATGAAAGCTGAGAACGGGGACGATTGGCTGTCGATCCATAGAGATCTGCTCAGATCTGAACATAACCAACTGAACTGGGAGGTGGGAGCCCTTATTCGCCGCTATTAGCTATGACATCGCACTGGGAGACCTTATTCACCCAACCGAGAGAGAGAGAGAGAGAGCAGAACAACTTTGACAGGATATCAACTTGTAACTTTTAAACGAGTGGCGCACGACAAGCAGAGAGCGCATCGCACTATCCAGGAACAGAGCGCACTATTCTTCTCTCGGCTACCACCTCATCTTTCTTTCTTTCTATTGTAATATATTGATTTATTTCTTAATTACTTCCCCTTCTTCCTGCCTTCCTTCCTTCCTTCCTTCCTTCCTTCCTTCCTTCCTTCCTTCCTTTCTTTCTTTCTTTCTTTCTTTCTTTCTTTCTTTCTTTCTTTCTTTCTTTCTTTCTTTCTTTCTTTCTTTCTTTCTTTCTTTCTTTCAGTGAGTGTCGAGATTCTCAGGAGATTATATAATTTTTCAACCAGGGTCACCTCTCCAGGTGATGCCATCCATTTTCACAGATAAGACGACCTGGGGAAACGCGCTCGGAGCGACAGCTTTTCACCAGCAAGTTCGTTTTGAAAGTGTCCACCACTAGCCTACTCTCACCGGGACCATGGCGATCTGTCCGCAGTTACTGCTGCTGCTGATGCTCGGGTGGAGCTATCTATATGGTGGCTATTGCGCCATGATGAAAGATCATTTCACAGATTTAAGAATAAAAGGTGAATCTGGGCACTCCAGTGCGACCCGGGGGGACAAAGACCGCTCAGAGAAGAATGAGCACGACCTGCTTTTACGTGATATTATGACGGAACACATGCAGATGCTTTACGAGCAATACAACCGTGCAGGATTTCCTTTCAAGGACGGGAATACTGTCCGCAGCTTTAAAGCGCACTGGGGTATGTAGCTGATTTATCCAAACGGCCGCTGCGTGTTTTAAGGTACCATGAAGCAACCATCATACTACCATAGCATGGGTTATAGGGTTTCTAGAGGCTGTAGTTTCATGATTTTATTGCTAGTCATTCAATTGTTCTGTGGTGTATAGTTTGGACTAGGTTGAAGCACCTGTTGATCCAAAACCCCATCCAATAAAACGTGGAGTCTGTTAAACAAAACGGAACGGCTGCTTCACCTGTTGCTTAGTATGGACATTATTCGGACGAACAGTATTTCAAGCCTGTTACACATGTGCACATGACAATGTGACTGGTATAAATTCCGTCTTTGTGTGTTAAATCTGCATATTCTCTAAATTTATGAAGATTATGTATTCGAATGGCTGGACTAAACTCGGCTGGTGTGGCCTATTTAACTCTTAAATATAAAAAAATTTTACTTTCAAGAGGCCGTTATGTAGTTATCACTTATAGCTACACTGAGTGTACAAAACATTAGGAACACCCTCCTAATATTGCATTGCACTCCCTTTTGCTCCCAGAACATCCTCAATTCGCGGGGGCATGGACTCTACAAGGAGTTGAAAGCGTTTCACAAGGAGGCTGGCCCATGTTGACTCCAATGCTTCCCACAGTTGTGTCAAGTTGGCTGGATGTCCTTTGGGTGGTTGACCATTCTTGATACACATGGGAAACTGTTGAGCGTGAAAAACCCAGCAGCGTTGCAGTTCTTGACACACTCAAACCGGTGCGCTTGGCACCTACTACCTTACCCTGTTCAAAGGCACTTAAATATTTGCCCTTGCCATTCACCCTCTGATTGGCACACATACACAATCCATGTCTCAATTGTCTCAAGACTTAAAAATCCTTCTTTAACCTGTCTCCTCCCCTTCATCTACACTGATTGAAGTGGATTTAGTGACATCATTAAGGGATCATATCTTTCACCTGGATTCACCTGGTCAATCTATGTAATGCAAAGAGCAGGTGTCCCTAATGTTTTGTACACTCACTGTATATAACCACTGATATGATAGAGTCCTACAATCTCTTTCCACAGCAGTGGGATTATATTTGCGCCTGCAGCCATGCGGTGGTACTCTGTAGCTCAATTGGTAGAGCATGGCGCTTGTAACGCCAGCGTAGTGGGTTCGATCCCCGGGACCACCCATACGTAAAAATGCATGCACACGTGACTGTAAGTCGCTTTGGATAAAAGCGTCTGCTAAAATGGCATATTATAATATGGAGGACGCATCACTGTATCTGTCCCACTATGACGTCTGTGAGATCATGGGTAGCGCCTTTGAGGTAGTCCATTTTCTTCTTCTATTACTTCTATGAGTTGGCAAACAAACTGAAAGGGTGAATACTGCCACCTGGTGGGTGCTGTTTGAACAGGTATAAAGCTAAGATTTACTGCCACCTGTAGGGTGCTGTTTGAACAAGTATAAAGCTAAGATTTACTGCCACCGGGAGGGTGCTGTTTGAACAGGTATAAAGCTAAGATTTACTGCCACCTGGAGGGTGCTGTTTGAACAGGTATAAAGCTAAGATTTACTGCCACCTGGAGGGTGCTGTTTGAACAGGTATAAAGCTAAGATTTACTGCCACCTGGAGGGTGCTGTTTGAACAGGTATAAAGCTAAGATTTACTGCCACCTGGAGGGTGCTGTTTGAACAGGTATAAAGCTAAGATTTACTGCCACCTGCAGTTACGGAATGTTTGCTCACCAGTATAATGAATTGGCTGATCCCTCCTGATGACCTGGATGGAATCATGTGATCCTTCCTTAACCAATAGGAAGTCCCACCCAGGTGACTACATCAAAATGGTGAAAGTCCTCAATGGTGCTGCCCATGCTAATACAGGCTTTTGGCCACTAGAGGCCGCTATCGTTCTCTATGGTAGAACCCCAGTCCGGTTTCAGCACCCATACATGAGATACTACTGCCTCCTACTGACATGACTTGATAATGCAGGACGGATAGGCTGGGTTCACTGCGGTCAGTGCCAATAACGGTCCGACAGTGACCTGTACCCAGGGAAGACCAGCCCCCACTTTCAATTGGCTCCTGGCTGCTTCTCTTTCTATTGGCTCCTGGCTGCTTCTTGCTCTACGGGTCTACAGAGTTGGATCTCACTTAGCATCAGAACTACTGCGAGAGTTGGGTCATGAAGCCAGAGAGGATGGGTCGGAGTCATATTTCACTGTTAGTTTCAAACACAAAATAATTTAACAGTTTCAGTTAATAAAACTGATGACTGTTTATTTTAGATGATGGTACTGCTGATGACGCGGTACATGCGGTGTACTTGCTGTGAGTGTCACCCTCTGACACTGGCTACAGAATAGTAGTTACATGTCACACTGTTGCGGGACTGCAGTGCTTGGCAAACAGGAGCGAAGGACGCTGTGTCCAGGTGTTGTTGCCATTCACACTCTCCCCATTGAGTAGACTGTATCACGTGATATCTAGATGGCCAATATGAGTTATTTCTTGTGTAAACCTCTATCCTATATGAAATAGATGGCTACCAATATGAGTTATTTCTTGTGTAAACCTCTATCCTATATGAAATAGATGGCTACCAATATGAGTTATTTCTTGTGTAAACCTCTATCCTATATGAAATAGATGGCTACCAATATGAGTTATTTCTTGGTGTAAACCTCTATCCTATATGAAATAGATGGCTACCGATATGAGTTATTTCTTGTGTAAACCTCTATCCTATATGAAATAGATGGCTACCAATATGAGTTATTTATTGTGTAAACCTCTATCCTATATGAAATAGATGGCTACCAATATGAGTTATTTATTGTGTAAACCTCTATCCTATATGAAATAGATGGCTACCAATATGAGTTATTTATTGTGTAAACCTCTATCCTATATGAAATAGATGGCTACCAATATGAGTTATTTATTGTGTAAACCTCTATCCTATATGAAATAGATGGCTACCAATATGAGTTATTTCTTGTGTAAACCTCTATCCTATATGAAATAGATGGCTACCAATATGAGTTATTTCTTGTGTAAACCTCTATCCTATATGAAATAGATGGCTACCAATATGAGTTATTTCTTGGTGTAAACCTCTATCCTATATGAAATAGATGGCTACCGATATGAGTTATTTCTTGTGTAAACCTCTATCCTATATGAAATAGATGGCTACCAATATGAGTTATTTATTGTGTAAACCTCTATCCTATATGAAATAGATGGCTACCAATATGAGTTATTTATTGTGTAAACCTCTATCCTATATGAAATAGATGGCTACCAATATGAGTTATTTATTGTGTAAACCTCTATCCTATATGAAATAGATGGCTACCAATATGAGTTATTTATTGTGTAAACCTCTATCCTATATGAAATAGATGGCTACCAATATGAGTTATTTCTTGTGTAAACCTCTATCCTATATGAAATAGATGGCTACCAATATGAGTTATTTATTGTGTAAACCTCTATCCTATATGAAATAGATGGCTACCAATATGAGTTATTTCTTGTGTAAACCTCTATCCTATATGAAATGTAATCCTGGGAGGGGGGAAATGGGCCAGTAGCCTGATCTCTAATTGAATGATAGGGTTTGTGGACCCGGCCTATATAGCCTGATCTCTAATTGAATGATATTCTGCTCCAGGTCTGAAACTAAATTGAAAGATAGAGATGCTATAATTCATAGAGATGCTATAATTCATAGAGATGCTATAATTCATAGAGATGCTATAATTCATAGAGATGCTATAATTCATAGAGATGCTAGAATTCATAGAGATGCTAGAATTCATAGAGATGCTAAAATTCATGTAATTCTATGGATATGTGGACCTGTCTGGACTATACTCTCTATTCTGACTGCCCCTTGCTGTTCCTCCTCCAGGCACCATCAACAACCAGCAGCTCCAGATCTTCAACCTGACGTCTCTCACCAAGTCAGAGGCCGTCCTGTCGGCTGTGCTCCACTACTACATAGGAGACCTCCCAAACAGCATCCAGCACCCTGGCTGCAGCAGCAGCACCACCGGGGCCAGGCCCAGGAGCTGTGGAGCCCCCTCCCCGTCCCGCCACGGCCCCAGGAGACACAGCCACGTCCAGATGGGCGTCTGGAGCTTCGCCTCAGTGGATAACCACACCAGGACTTTGGGCCACTTTGTGATCAACGTGTCTACACTGTACAGGGACTTCATCTCTTGGCAGTGGAAGGACGTCACCCGGGTGGCGAACCAAGCCAAGCATCATGATGAGCTTCTGATCGGGATAGACGTGGCATCACAGCCTGGACCCAGGCCCTGGAAGAAGCTCCTCTCAGACCGCTCTCCATACATCCTGGTCTACGCCAACGACTCGGACATCTCCGAACCCCAGAGTGTGGTGTCCACACTACAGAGGCATCAGAGGCATCAAACCACGACGACCACGGAAGAAAGGGCGTTCGCCTCCGGCTTCCATAGACTGGGTCTGCACGCTCAGAACAACACCGGCGCGCAACAACAGGCGCCTCCGCACAGACGCCGGCGCTCGCCTAGCGTCCTCCTCCCGCTCCAGAACAATGAGTTACCGGGACCGGAGTACCCGTACGAGACGGCGGTCTGGGACAAGACCAGCTCCTACGAACCGCCGGAGAACAAGCCAGTCCGTCGGCCGAGGAAAAAGACGCGCAGTAAGAGCCAGAGGCACGGCGGTAAGATGCTGCGGTTTGACGAGCAGACGATAAAGAAGTCTCGTAGGAAGCAGTGGAACGAACCACGGAACTGCGCTCGCCGCTACCTGAAGGTGGACTTTGCAGACATTGGCTGGAACGAGTGGATTATATCTCCCAAGGCTTTTGACGCCTACTACTGTTCAGGGTCATGCCAGTTCCCCATGCCTAAGGTATGTAATAAATACATTAAATTAAATTAGTAATAAATGATATATAAATGTAATAAATGTAGTAAATGTATCTTCATGACTTCATGGCATCGGGTTTTATGAGCTGACATCCGCTGGGCGTACAAAACATGAAGGAAACCCCTGCATGTCATTTATGTTATGTACAGATGAACCTATAAACGGTACTGTTAGGAAATCTGAAAAACCACCATCAGTAAATGGGAAATATGATTATACTCTTAGGTAAAGTATTTATTTTTAGGGCAATCTCGGTAGAAAGATGGGTTACTCTGTGGACATCTGATTGGTTGATTGGCCGATACACCTGGAATCCAGTACGATTTGGAAATAAATGTGTATATACAGTGCCTTCAGAAAGTATTCAGACCCCTTGATCTTTTCCACATTTTATTACGTTAAAGCCTTATTCTAAAATTGATTAAATAAATACAACATCCTCAGCAATCTACACACAATACCCCATAATGACAAAGAGAAAACAGGTTTTTAGAAATTTTTGCAAATGTATTAAAAATCGGAAATACCTTATTTACATAAGTATTCAGACCCTATGCTATGAGACTCGAAATTGAGCTTAGGTGCATCCTGTTTCAATTGATCATCCTTGAGATGTTTCTACAATTTCATTGGAGTCCACCTGTGGTAAATTCAATTGATTGGACATGATTTGGAAAGGCACACACCTGTCTATATAAGGTCCCGCAATTGACAGTGCATGTTAGTCCCCTGTAGCTCAGTTGGTAGAGCATGGCGCTTGCAACGCCAGGGTTGTGGGTTCGTTTCCCACGGGGGGCCAGTATGAAAATGTATCCACTCACTAACTGTAAGTCGCTCTGGATAAGAGCGTCTTGCTAAATGACTAAAATGTAAATGTCAGAGCAAAAACCAAGCCATGAGGTCGAAGAAATTGTCCTTAGAGCTCAGAGAGGATTGTGTCGAGGCACAGATCTGGGGAAGGGTACCAAAACATGTCTGCAGCATTGAAGGTCCCCAAGAACACCGGGGCCTCCATCATTCTTAAATGGAAGAAGTTTGGAACCACCAAGACTCTTCCTAGAGCTGGCCGCCCGGCCAAACTGAGCAATCATTGGGAGAAGGGCCTTGGTCAGGGAGGTGACCAAGAACCCGATGGTCACTCTGACAGAGCTCTAGAGTTCCTCTGTGAAGATGGGAGAATCTTCCAGAAGGACAACCATCTCTGAAGCACTCCACCATTCAAGCCTTTATGGTAGAGTGGCCAGACGGAAGCCACTCCTCAGTAAAAGGCACATGACAGCCCACTTGGAGTTTGCCAAAAGGCACCTAAAGGACTCTCAGACCATGAGAAACAAGATTCTCTTGTCTGATGAAACCAAGACTAAACACTTTGGCCTGAATGCCAAGGTTCACGTCGGGAGGAAACCTGGCACCATCCCTACGGTGAAGCATGGTGGTGGCAGCATCATGCTGTGGGGATGTTTTTCAGAGGCAGGGAGACTAGTCAGGATCGAGGGAAAGATGAACAGAGCAAAGTACAGAGAGATCCTTGATGAAAACCTGCTCAGGACCTCAGACTGGGGCGAAGGTTCACCTTCCAACAGGACAACGACCCTAAGCACACAGCCAAGACAACGCAGGAGTGGCTTTGGGACAAGTCTCTGAATGTCCTTGAGTGGCCCAGCCAGAGTCCGGACTTGAACCCAATCGAACATCTCTGGAGGGACCTGACAATAGCTGTGCAGCAACGGTCCCCATCCAACCTGACAGTTTGAGAGGATCTGCAGAGAAGAATGGGAGAAACTCCCCAAATACAGATGTGCCAAGCTTGTAATCGCTACCAAAGGTGCTTCAACAAAGTACTGAGTAAAGGGTCTGAATACCTACGTAAATGTGATTTTTTAAATAAATTAGCCAAAAATTCTAAAAAACCAGTTTTTGCTTTGTCATTATGGGGTATTGTGTGTAGATTGATGAGGGGAAAAAACGATTTAATCAATTTTAGAATAATGCTGTAACAACAACATGTGGAGAAAGTCAAGGGGTCTGAATACTTTGGACACACCTACTCATTCAAGGGTCTTTCTTTATTTTTACTATTTTCTACATTGTAGAATAATAGTGAGGACATCAAAACTATGAAATAACACATATGGAATCATGTAGTAACCAAAAAAGTGTTAAACAAATCAAAAAAATATTTTATATATTTGAGATTCTTCAAAGTAGCCACCCTTTGCCTTGATGACAGCTTTGCACACTCTTGGCATTCTCTCAACCAGCTTCATGAGGTAGTCAACTGGAATGCATTTCAATTAACAGGTGTGCCTTGTTAAAAGTTAATTTGTGGAATTTCTTTCCTTCTTAATGCGTTTGAGCCAATCAGTTGTGATGTGACAAGGTAGGGTTGGTATAAAGAAGATAGCCCTATTTGGTAAAAGACCAAGTCCATATTATGGCAAGAACAGCTCAAATAAGCAAAGAGAAATGACAGTCCATCATTACTTTAAGACATGAAGGTCAGTCAATATGGAAAATTTCAAGAAACTTGAAAGTTTCTTCAAGTGCAGTCACAAAAATCATCAAGCGCTATGATAAAACTGGCTCTCATGAGGACCGCCACAGGAAAGGAAGACCCAGAGTTACCTCTGTTGCAGAGGATAAGTTAATTAGAGTTAACTGCACCTCAGATTGCAGCCCAAATAAATGCTTCTCAGAGTTCAAGTAACAGACACATCTCAACATCAACTGTTAAGAGGAGACTGCGTGAATCAGGCCTACATTGTCAAATTGCTGCAAAGAAACCACTACTAAAGGACACCAATAAGAAGAAGAGACTTGCTTGGGCCAAGAAACACGAGCAATGGACATTAGACCGGTGGAAATGTGTCCTTTGGTCTGGAGTCCAAATTAGAGATTTCGTTTCCAACCGCCGTGTCTTTGTGAGACGAAGAGTAGGTGAATGGATGATCTCTGCATGTGTATTTCCCACCGTGAAGCATGGAGGAGGAGGTGTTATAGTGTGGGGGTGCTTTGCTGGTGACACTGTCTGTGATTTATTTAGAATTCAAGGCACACTTAACCAGCATGGCTACCACAGCATTCTGCAGCGATACGCCATCCCATCTGGTTTGGGCTTAGTGGGACTATCATTTGTTTTTCAACAGGACAATGACCCAACACACCTCCAGGCTGTGTAAGGGCTATTTTACCAATAAGGAGAGTGATGGAGTGCTGCATCAGATGATCTGGCCTCCACAATCACCCGACCTCAACCCAATTGAGATGGTTTGGGATGAGTTGGACCGCAGAGTGATGGAAAAGCAGCCAACAAAACGTTTTGTTTTTTAGACAAGGGTGTCACCAAAACTGTGATGTATTCACAAAGTACGTCATAACAACAACAAAAGAAGTCAATTATGACCATGACAATCACCATGACAATCACCATGACAATAACCATGACAATCACCATGACAATCACCATGACAATAACCATGACAATTAATCCTTACCCGAAATTCAGAATGCCAAGTGTGTGCAAAGCTGTCATCAAGGCAAAGGGTGGCTATTTGAAGAATCTCAAATATAACATATATTTTGATTTGTTTAACACTTTTTTGGTTACTACATTTGGTTACTACATGATTCCATATGTGTTATTTCATAGTTTTGATGTCTTCACTATTATTCTACAATGTAAAAAATAGTACAAATAAAGAAAAACCCTTGAATGAGTAGGTGTTCTAAAACTTTTGACTGGTACTGTACATCACCACCCCTCCACCTTTCTCTGTCTGTCTGTCTAAACATGTTGTAATTAGCCAATGTCAATGTCCTTATCCATGATCGAATCATTTAACCAAGTCTCTGATAAAACAACAATGTCTGTGTTCCTGTCATGCATCCAGATATCGATAAAGTCCATCTTTGACATCATACTTCGCACATTTAAATGTAACAAACCCAGCCCTTTGCGAGACTTAAAAACAGCAGGGGTGTCCATATTTACCCTAACCAGGTCGTTATAAACTTGATCATTAAGTCAGGAGATCTCATGGGAAGTAAGTAGGTTATCAAAGCGCCAAAGGGCCTGCGGCTGCATCTATTTGGTGGCTGTTTAAATCCTATTGAAATTAAGACAGGGATCATGTAGATTTTCCTTGACTTGACTAGAGTATTTAAAATCAGAAACAGTTTGATGTGTGATGATGGTTGGGATAACCTGGGCAGAGTGCCGGTTCTATCCCAGTCAGTCTCTCAGAGCAGCCTTAAAATTGCCTTGCAGTGTTTAAGCCCCGAGATAGTTTGGGTGAATTCAGTCTTCTTTGTAGAATATTTTCTCTTTCCAAAAAGTGTCAAAGTTATCAATAAAGACAACATTGACAGAGTGACAGTAGCTCTTTAGCCAGACCTGAAGCGATAGCAACCTACTGACTCTACCGTTTGGCCTTGAGACAACTTTTTCTCAGCTAATATTCAGCAGAACAGAACATAATAGCGGCCCAATTCATAGGCCTACGCTACAAATTAAACACTCTTTAACACGTCTGGTTAGTAGGCTATATAATCAGTTCAATGTCAATAACATATCCTAATATCTTGTGATTACACTGATAAAATCACCAATGTCTCTGTTAAATTCGTTTTTTTTATATATTTGTTTGTGCGTTGGTTCGGGAAAAACAGCTTGCAATCAAGAGAAAATGTTGCTCTGAAAAAGACTCAAAAAGAAAGTTAGAAGTAGAAGTTTCAGTGAAGAATGGACAGAGAGAAATAGTCATTCTTACCATACTTCTCCGATGTCAAACCAGAGTGCCTTGTTTGCAACAAAACGGTTGCCATTTGTAAATAATTAAATATTAGATGAATATGAATCTTTCAAAAGTTACCAGACAGATGCTCGACCAACACAGACAACGTTAAGCTTCAACAGCTGGCAGAGAAGCAAATTCCATCTACTCATTTACATTTACGTCATTTAGCAGACGCTCTTATCCAGAGCGACTTACAAATTGGTGCATTCACCTTATGATAGCCAGAGGGATAACCACTTTACAATGTGTTTTTTTTAAATGTTTTTTTATTTTGGGGGGTGGGGTAAGGGGGGGGTAGAATGATTATTTTATCCTATCCCAGGTATTCCTTAAAGAGGGTGGGGTTTCAAATGTCTCCGGAAGGTGGTGAGTGACTCACTCGAATATTGAGCCTCAGCTTAAAACACCAAAAAGTGTAATGACATTTGGGGAGAATGAGCCTCCACTGCTGTCCCGAACGCCTCATCTCTGCCTTGGCAACATGTCAGTGTTCTCGTTGAACCACATAGCAGTTTGGAGCGTACCACCCGTTTTCAGGTCCAGTCACTCATTCTTCATGCCCTGACATGCGGTAATGATAAATAATGGTGTAACGGCCTACAGTGTTCTTGACATTTTGTTTTGTTCTACCGCTCATATTCTACCGGTATGGCAGACCCCCACTATTTATTTTGCCGGTGCACTGTACCGTCTATCTTTCTCCCCTGTATATATTTAAGCAATAAGGCCCGAGGGGGTGTGGTATATGGCCAATATACCACGGCTAAGGGCTGTTCTTAGGTACGACGCAACGCTGTCGTAGCTGTTATTATGAAGTGGAAACGTCTAGGAGCAACAACTGAGCCGCGAAGCTCACAGAACAGGACCGCCGAGCGCTAAAACAAAAAATAGTTTGTTCTTGGGTTGCAACTGTCGTATCGTGTCAATGCTGGTAATTATTGCTGTGAAACAAAGGAGTCCGCTCATACTGAACCTTGATCATAAGTTTTATTCATATCACAAGATTTCAGCATAAGTTTACAGACCCTGCCGGGCTGGAGAACAGTGTCCAAAGATAATGTCTGTTCTAACCTCTTCTTCGCTTTTACCCAGTATATATAATCTTCCCAAGATAGGGGTGGCTCCCTCTACTGTCCAATCCCCTGTCTACAACACACACTTCCTGTCGGTTGTATGTGGCGTCACACTAAAACATTCCCTCTGACATTAAATAAACATCCTTTCAGTTCCACTTAAAAACATTAACAAAGACATAATCCTAATACACTACACAACACTCACTACCGAGTTCCAAACTGCCTCTGGAAGCAACGTCAGCACAATAAGTCTGTGCCTATGTTTGTGTTGCTTCACAGTCCCCGCTGTTCCATAAGGTGTATTTTTATAATTTATTTATTTTTTAATCTAATTTTACTGCTTGCATCAGTTACTTACATTTACATTTTACATTTTAGTCATTTAGCAGACGCTCTTATCCAGAGCGACTTACAGATAGTGAGTGGATACATTATTATCTATTTTATTGTTTTAATTTTTTTCATACTAGACCCTCATAACTTGATGTGGAATAGAGTTCCGTGTAGTCATGGCTCTTTGTGCACAACATTTTAGAGAAAGAAGCTTTTTGTTCGTATGGCACATTTCTGGGATCTTTTATTTCAGCTCATGAAACATGGGACCAAGGCTTTCCACTAGATGTTGGAACATTGCTGTGGGGACTTGCTTCCATTCAGCCACAAGAGCATTAGTGAGGTCGGTCACTGATGTTGGGCGATTAGGCCTGGCTCGCAGTCCGCGTTCCAATTCATCCCAAAGGTGTTCGATGGGGTTGAGGTCAGGGCTCTGTGCAGGCCAGTCAAGTTCGTCCACACCAATCTCAACAAACCATTTCTTTAAGGACCTCACTTTGTGCAGGGGGGCATTCTCATGATGAAACAGGAAGGGGCCTTCCCCAAACTGTTGCCACAAAGTTGGAAGCACAGAATCGTCTAGAATGTCATTGTATGATGCAGCGTTAAGATTTCCCTTCACTGGACGAAGGTGCCTAGCCCGAACCACGAAAAACAGCCCCAGACCATTTTTCCTCCTCCACCAAACTTTACAGTTGGCACTATGCATTCGGGCAGGTAGAGTTCTCCTGGCATCCGCCAAACCCAGATTCGTCGGTCGGACTGCCAGATGGTGAAGCTTGATTTATCGCTCCAGAGAACGCGTTCCGACTGCTCCAGAGTCCAATGGCGGCGAGCTTTACACCACTCCAGCCGACGCTTGGCATTGCGCATGGTGATCTTAGGCTTGTGTGCGGCTACTCGGCCATGGAAACCCATTTCATGAAGCTCCCGCCGTTGTTGCTCCTAGACATTTCCACTTCACAATAACAGCACTTACAGTTGACCGGGGCAGAAATTTGACGAACTGACTTGTTGGAAAGGTGGCATCCTATGACGGTATCACGTTCGGTACCACGTTGAAAGTCACTGAGCTCTTCAGTAAGGCCATTCTACTGCCAATGTTTGTCTATGGAGATTACATGGCTGTGTGCTCTATTTTATACACCTGTCAGCAACGGAAATAGCCGAATCCACTAATTTGAGGGGGTGTCTACATACATATATATATATATATATATATATATATATATATATATATATATATATATATATAATATTTAAACTCAGTTTTTCACAATTCCTGACGTTTAATCCTAGTAAAAATTCCCTGTTTTAGGTCAGTTAGGATCACCACTTTATTTTAAGAATGTGAAATGTCAGAATAATAGTAGAGAGAATTCTTTATTTCAGCTTTAATTTCTTTCATCACGTTCCCAGTGGGTCAGAAGTTTACATACACTCAATTAGTATTTGGTAGCATTGCCTTTAAATTGTTTAACTTGGGTCAAACATTTCGGGTAGCCTTCCACAAGCTTCCCATAATAAGTTGGGTGAATTTTGGCCCATTCCTCCTGACAGAGCTGGTGTAACTGAGTCAGGTTTGTAGGCCTCCTTGCTCACACACACTTTTTTAGTTCTGCCCACACATTTTCTATAGGATTGAGGATAGGGCTTTGTGATGGCCACTCCAATACCTTGACTTTGTTGTCCTTAAGCCATTTTGGCACAACTTCAGAAGTATGCTTGGGGTCATTGTCCATTTGGAAGACTCATTTGCGACCAAGCTTTAACTTCCTGACTGATGTCTTGAGATGTTGCTTCAATATATCCACATAATTTTCCTTCCTCATGATGCCATCTACTTTGTGAAGTGCACCAGTCCCTCCTGCAGCAAAGTACCCCCACAGCATGATGCTACCTCCTCCGTGCTTCACAGTTGGTATGGTGTTCTTCGGCTTGCAAGCGACACCCTTTTTCCTGCAAACATAACGATGGTCATTATGGGCAAACAGTTCTATTTTTGTTTCATCAGACCAGAGGACATTTCTCCAAAAAGTACGGTCTTTGTCCCCATGTGCAGTTGCAAACCATAGTCTGGCTTTTTTATGGCAGTTTTGGAGCAGTGGCTTCTTCCTTGCTGAGCGGCCTTTCAGGTTATGTCGATATAGGACTCGTTTTACTGTGGATATAGATACTTTTGTACCTGTTTCCTCCAGCATCTTCACAAGGTCCTTTGCTGTTGTTCTGGGATTGATTTGCACTTTTCGCACCAAAGTACGTTCATCGCTAGGAGACAGAACGCGTCGCCTTCCCGAGCGGTATGACGGCTGCGTGGTCCCATGGTGTTTATACTTGCGTACTATTGTTTGTACAGATGAACGTGGTACCTTCAGGCGTTTGGAAATTGCTCCCAAGGATGAACCAGACTTGTGGAGGTCTACAATATATTTTCTGAGGTCTTGGCTGATTTCCTTTGATTTTCCCATGATGTCAAGCAAAGAGGCACTGAGTTTGAAGGTAGGCCTTGAAATACATCCACAGGTACACCTCCAATTGACTCAAATGATGTCAATCAGAAGCTTCTAAAGCCATTACCTGGCTGTATATAGGGCTTGGGGCTAGAGTGTAGGGTCCTCCCCCTGAGAGCCATGCCCCTTTCCTTGTGAAGTTCCTGCTTCACATGCCTCAGGTCGGTTCCAGAAAGACCCCTACTCCCTAGGCATGTGAAGGATTGAAAGGATCAGAGGAAGGATCTTCTCAGGGCTCCTGGGAACACTAGGCATTACTCATGGTGATTTGGGAAGAGCCTGCCACTCATATAACCACCCATGTTTTAGCTAGAATACAGTGGCTTGCGAAAGTATTCACCCCCCTTTACATTTTTCCTATTTTGTTGCCTTACAACCTGGGTTTGTATCATTTGATTTACACAACATACCTACCACTTTGAAGATGCAAAATATTTTTTATTGTGAAACAAACAAGAAATAAGACAAGAAAAACAGAAAACTTGAGCATGCATAACTATTCAATTGGATCTGGGCCATTCCAAGACATTTAAATGTTTCCCCTTAAACCACTTGAGTGTTGCTTTAGAAGTATGCTTAGGGTCATTGTCCTGCTGGAAGGTGAACCTCCATCCCAGTCTCAAATCTCTGGAATACTTTTTAGTCTCATCTGACCAGAGTACCTTCTTCCATATGTTTGGGGAGTTTCCCACATAGCTTTTTTGTGGCCACTCTTCCGTAAAGCCCACCTCTGTGGAGTGTACGGCTTAAAGTGGTCCTATAGACAGATACTCCAATCTCCGCTGTGGAGCTTTGCAGCTCCTTCAGGGTTATCTTTGGTCTCTTTGTTGCCTCTCTGATTAATGCCCTCCTTGCCTGGTCCGTGAGTTTTGGTGGGCGGCCCTCTCTTGGCAGGTTTATTGTGGTGCCATATTCTTTCCATTTTTTAATAATGGATTTTAATTGTGCTCCGTGGGATGTTCAAAGTTTCTGATATTTTTTTATAACCCAATCCTGATCTGTACTTCTCCACAACTTTGTCCCTGACCTGTTTGGAGAGCTCCTTGGTCTTCATGGTGCCGCTTGCTTGGTGGTGCCCCTTGCTTAGTGGTGTTGCAGACTCTGGGGCCTTTCAGAACAGGTGTATATATTTTGAGATCATGTGACACTTAGATTGCACACAGGTGGACTTTATTTAACTAATTATGTGACTTCTGAAGGTAAATGGTTGCACCAGATCTTATTTAGGGGCTTCATAGCAAAGGGGGTGAATACATATGCACGCACCACTATTCCGTTATTTATTTTATTTTATTTTATTTTTATTTTTATTTTATTTTTTCATTCCACTTCACCAATTTGGACTATTTTGTGTATGTCCATTACATGAAATCCAAATAAAAATCAATTTAAATTACAGGTTGTAATGCAACAAAATAGGAAAAACGCCAAGGGGGATGAATACTTTTGCTAGGCACTGTAGGAGAGCCAGCTGGACTGGACAGTGTGCCTGAACGTGCTATAGCTGTCCTCAGGCCTCCCATCACCAGCCTCCTGTACTCCAGACAGTCACCTGGTTGGGACACTGAGCGAGTGGCAAAAAGACAACATCACGTCTCCCTTCAAAAAGAGATACTCAAGGGGGGATTTCCTGGTTATATAATGGATAAAACATTTTAACTATGACCTACTGTCAAATGTCCTCACATTTCATAGAAGTGTCATGTTTCTTGTCATAAAGTGAATCCTCCTTCTCCTCTGTCCTGTAGTCTCTGAGGCCTAGTAACCACGCCACCATCCAGAGCATTGTGAGAGCGGTGGGGGTGGTGTCTGGTATCCCCGAGCCCTGCTGTGTTCCGGACAAGATGTCTTCCCTCTCCATCCTCTTCTTCGACGAGGACAAGAACGTTGTGCTCAAAGTCTACCCCAACATGACCGTGGACTCCTGCGCCTGCAGATAGGGACGATTACCACACACACACACACACACACACACACACACACACACACACACACACACACACACACACACACACACACACACACACACACACACACAGGCACTAAGAAACACACACACACACCTAGACAATAAGAAATGCACGCATGCATGCACTCTCTCTCTCTCTCGCTGTCTCTCTCAAATCAAAATCAAATTGGTGGCGTACACATATTTTGCAGATGTTATCGCAGGTGCAGTGAAATGCTTGTGTTCCTAGCTCCAACAGTGCAGTATACCTAACAATACAAAACAATACACACATAATACAAAAATAAAAATAAATAGAAAGAAATTAAGAAATATCAGAGTATGGAATATAAATATATACACTGAGTGGACAAAACATTAAGGACACCTACTCTTTCCATGACAGACACTGACCAGGTGAATCCAGGTGAAAGCTATGATCCCTTATTGATGTCACCTGTTAAATCCACTTCAAATCAGTGTAGATGAAGGGGAGGAGACGGGTTAAAGAAGGATTTTTAAACCTTGAAACAATTGAGACATGGATTGTGTATGTGTGCCATTAATAGACAGTATATGAATAGAAAAGGTGTTTACAGCAGTAGTTATATAGGATGAGCCTGGACTAGAATACAGTATATACATATGAAGTGGGTAAAACAGTATGTAAACATGATTAAAGAGACCAGTGTTCAATGACTCTATGTACATAGGGCAGCAGTCTCTAAGGTGCAGGGTAGAGTACCGGGCGGTAGCTGGCTAGAACAGTGACTAAGGGCAGACTAGAGGTTACTATTTAACAGTCTGATGGCCTGGAGCAGTTTTTCAGTCTCTCGGCCACAGCTTTGATGCACCTGTGCTGTCTCCGTCTTCTAGATGGTAACAGGGTGAACAGGCCGTGGCTCGGGTAGCGGAGGTCCTTGATGATCTTGGCCTTCCTGTGACACCGGGTGCTGTAGATGTCCTGGAGGGCAGGCAGTGTGCCCCCGGTGAGGCATTGAGCTGACCGCACCACCCTCTGGAGAGCCCTGTGGTTGCGGACGTTGCAATTGCCGTACCAGGCGGTGTTACAGCCTGACAGGATGCTCTCGAAGGTGCATCTGTAGAAGTTCGGGAGGGACTTAGGGGCCAAGCCTCCTCTCACCCACATACACACACACGCACATATAGAACAACCTCTCTGCAACAAGCCACCTCCCAAGGATTTTCCTCTTTTGTACTGGAAGAGAGATTAGCGATTAGCGATGAGATGGTTGGTTGATTAACCTTTTCAGGAAAGGACTGCTGGACCTCCTATTGGAAGCCTGAAGCACCCTGGAGAGTACTGAAGCACCCTGGAGAATACTGAGGCACCCTGGAGAATACTGAAGCACCCTGGAGAATACTGAGGCACCCTGGAGAATACTGAAGCACTCTGGAGAATACTGAGGCACCCTGGAGAATACTGAAGCACTCTGGATAATAAACAACTCACTAGTCTCATCTTCATCATCGTAATCATCATCATCACCCTCATCACCAACCTCATCATCAGGGTTTCTTACCTGTTTGAACACAATAAAACAGTGACTTGAGAAAGGAGCTAATGCAGTTTCAACTAGCACCTTGTCACCTTAACACAGGACCTCAGTAGACTACTGCCTCTTCTGGGTTGAGCAGAAACTCTTCATCTAACTGAAGTGGTCAGACACATGCTATATCCTAACTCCTTCCACCCCAGTTCTGAATTGTTTTATACTATTACCAAGGAATCTCCTCCTCCTCTCCTCCTCCTCCTCTCCTCTCCTCCTCCTCCTCCTCCTCCTCCTCCTCCTCCCCCTCCTCCCACCTTCACCTCCTCCTCCACCTCCTCCACCTCCTCCTCCTCCCACCTTCACCTCCTCCTCCACCTCCTCCTCCTCCCTCCTCCTCCTCCTCCTCCTCCTCCTCCTCCTCATCCCCTCCTCCTCCCACCTTCACCTCCCCCTCCACCTCCTCCTCCTCCTCCTCTCCTCCTCCTCCTCCTCATCCCCTTCTCCTCCTCCTCCTCCTCCTCCTCCTCATCCCCTCCTCCTCCCACCTTCACCTCCTCCTCCACCTCCTCCTCCTCTTCCTCCTCCCCCCCTCCTCCTCCTCCTCTCCTCCTCCTCCTCCTCCTCCTCCTCTCCTCCTCCTCCTCTCCTCCTCCTCCTCCTCCTGCCCACCTCCTCCTCTCCACATCCTCCTCCTCCTCCTCCTCATCCCCTCCTCCTCCCACCTTCACCTCCTACTCCTCCTCCTCCACCTCCTCCCACCTTCACCTCCTCCTCCTCCCCCCACCTCCTCCTCCTCCTCCTCCTCCTCCTCCTGCCCTCCTCCTCCTCCTCTCCTCCTCCTCCTCCTCCTCCTCCCCTCCACCTCCTCCTCCTCCTCCTCTCCTCTCCTCTCCTCTCCTCTCCTCTCCTCTCCTCTCCTCTCCTCTCCTCTCCTCTCCTCTCCTCTCCTCTCCTCTCCTCTCCTCTCCTCTCCTCTCCTCTCTCCTCCTGCCCTCCTCCTCCTCTCCTCCTCCTCCTCCTCCTCTCCTCCTCCTCCTCCTCCTCCTCCCTCCTCCTCCTCTCCTCCTCTCCTCCTCCTCTCCTCCTCCTCCTCCTCCTCCTCCTCTCCTCCTCCTCCTCCTGCCCTCCTCCCCTTCTCCTCCTCCTCCTCCTCCTCCTGCCCTCCTCCTCCTCTCCTCCTCCTCCTCCTCCTCCTCCTCTTCCTCCTCTCCTCTCCTCGGCATGGCTATATGTTACAGTGTCCTTACTATGACCTTGTTACTTACTGTATATGAATATCATGTATACATACATACATACATACATACATACATACATACATACATACATACATACATACATACATACATACATACATACATACATACATACATACATACATACATACATACATACATACCTATAGAGAGATATTTTTTATTCCAAAGCCAGATATTGTGGTGTTGAGTACATTACATACATATGTTCATTTCGAGATTGTTGATCCATAAAGTATACGTATTGATAGACTTCTAAGAATAATTCAATATGCAAAACAAAGTAAGCTATATTTCAGTCTTGGAAAGGAATGGTCAACATCATGAACAAGAACAGTCTGTTTTAAGCTATTGTATTTTAGGCTATACCCTGTTGTATTTTAGGCTATACCCTGTTGTATTTTAGGCTATACCCTGTTGTATTCTGTGAATATCTTATCTTAAGTGTTGTAGTTGAATCTGCTTGGTGCTGCTACTTCTGCATCCACCAACTTCAACAGCACCCAATATCTACTTCAACAGCACCCAATATCTGAGAGGAAGACCTGGCTTGATCTGAGAGGAAGACCTGGCTTGATCTGAGATGAGGACCTGGCTTGATCTGAGAGGAAGATTACTACATCATGGGACCACCTTCACCTCCTAGCCTGACAAACATTATATACAGTCTGCCTCAATGACCAATGAAGGCTTGGTAGCTATCCATCTGACTAGACGTTGGTGTTGTCTGTTAAAGGCATGTGCTGGCATTTATATCACAAGTCGCTGAGAGCCACTGAAAATGGCAGCATATTCCATAGATAGAGCTCGAGCCCTGGTCTAAAGTAGTGCACTACATAGGGAATAGGGTGCCATTTTTGGACGCTCCCCTAGTGAGGCATTTCCAAACACCAGCATAGGTGCATGTCTCTCTGGTAGGTAGATAGATAGAGTCAAAGGACACCTAGCATGTCTTTATTTTACAGTGGATTCAGCTATTTCCTACATAATGAAGTCAGTCAACTAAATATTTATTTACAGCAGATAAAATAAAATGTAGAGGCTAACATTAGATTTTTTTTTTATATATATAGATTTGTACATTGTTTTTGTACATAAGGCACTACATGTCAATGATATTCTAATGCTGTCTCTCGGAGAGGAACCACATGCCTTTTGAATGGATGAATTCAGCTCCCGATCAACTGAACTGCAATTCAGAATGACCGTTTGAAAAGGCTTCTTCACGAACAATCTAGAACGTTCTATGGAACTATAGAATCCCAAAACAACTGAAAGGACTTGTATAAAGCTGATGACTGTTTTGAGCTGAAATGTCTCCCAACTTAGTAAGCGTAGATTTACTTTTGTAAAACAGGGTATTTTTTATAAGTAGTACAGAGGTAGTTTTCAATGAGTGGATTAAGACTATATTCTTTTTATAATAATTATGGTTGCTAATAAAAATAAATCCTAATAGTGTTTTGCAGATTTGTTCAATATTTGGATATGTTCGGTAAACTGTACTATTGTCTAGGGAGTGTAATAGACTAGTGTCCTGTCCAGGGGTGGGATAGACTAGTGTCCTGTCCAGGGGTGGGATAGACTAGTGTCCTGTCCAGGGGTGTGATAGACTAGTGTCCTGTCCAGGGGTGGGATAGACTAGTGTCCTGTCCAGGGGTGTGATAGACTAGTGTCCTGTCCAGGGGTGGGATAGACTAGTGTCCTGTCCAGGGGTGTGATAGACTAGTGTCCTGTCCAGGGGTGGGATAGACTAGTGTCCTGTCTAGGGGTGTAATAGACTAGTGTCACCATTCTCGACTCAGTGACAGGTTGTTGAAAGAAAAGCGGTCTATCAACACAGACTTCTAGTCATAACATACCACATTTCACATCCCCTGTTATTCAATATGAAAAACCACTAGACTACGTTACTTTCCAAATTGGGGTCACTGGAATTTCTTGACATCAATTTGGGGCCATGAGCAGAAAAATGTGGAAACCCCAGTGTTAAGATCATAATTGGAGAAACAATGGTTGACAACAGCAGTTCTACGTTCTACCAGACGGTGGTGCTGAAGAGCCACTGAAGTTAACAAAGCAGAGTCTGTGAGTAGCTCTTATATGAGCCTGCCAAGCCAGGCTCCAGAGAGTAACAGTGTATGTAGGACTTTACATTTTGTATATATATTTTTTAAAGAATAGATCAGCTATGAAATTAGCAGATATAATTTGAGTCTCTCAAATAACATTACTTGCAACATTTCTAATCCCCTTATATATATATATATATATATATATATAAGGACACCAAATTTCAAATTTCTGCTGTTAGTGCTGTTATTGTGAGGTGGAAATGTCTAGGAGCAACAACAGCTCAGCCGTGAAGTGGTAGGCCACACAAGCTCACAGAACGGGACCGCTGAGTGCTGAAGCGCATAAAAATCGTCTGTCCTCGGTTGCAACACTCACTACCGAGTTTCAAACTGCCTCTGGAAGCAAGGTCAGCACAATAACTGTTCGTCGGGAGCTTCATGAAATGGGTTTCCATGGCCGAGCAGCCGCACACAAGCCTAAGATCACCATGCGCAATGCCAAGTGTCGGCTGGAGCGGTGTAAAGCTCACCATCATTGGACTCTGGAGCAGGGGAAACGCATTCTCTAGAGTGATGAATCACGCTTCACCATCTGGCACCTCACTAATGCTCTTCTGGCTGAATGGAAGCAAGTCCCCACCTTACGGTCTGTAAGTTCTGTAAGGTCTATGAGGTCTATGAGGTCTATGAGGTCTATGAGGTCTATAAGGTCTATGAGGTCTATGAGGTCTATAAGGTCTATGAGGTCTATGAGGTCTATGAGGTCTATAAGGTATATAAGGTCTATGAGGTCTATGAGGTCTATGAGGTCTATAAGGTATATGAGGTCTATGAGGTCTATGAGTTCTATAAGGTCTGTAAATATGACAGCAAGTGTTCATTGTTCACATGAATTTATGTTTTCAATAAACATTGGAGACGACATATATTTTACATGCTGTCGACAGTCTAAGCAAACCCTGTCTGTTTTGCCCCAAAGTTGTGCACATATCAGTTTTGTTGCTAACCAACCAACCCGTCTATGTGCACGGTTCTTTCTGCCTGCCCCCTCCTCTCTTCCTCGCTGGCTCGCCTGCTCTGTCTCTTCACTAATGACACAGAGCAATCTTTGGCCTGTTGCATGTAGAACATCCAAGCCTGTTCATTGATGATAGGCTCTGCTTTACTGAAGTTGGAATACAGCTTTTGATTACCAATAGATAGGCCTAGTGAACGGTTCTGACTCTGTCTGTCTGGTGGTGGGCCTGCCTGTACTGTGCCACTCCCCTCTCTCTCTCTCGTTATGAAAGATGGGAGTGTTTGTGTTCTCTGAAGTAGGCGATGGTAACTAATCAGTCTCCTCTATGGAGCGATGGTAACTAATCAGTCTCCTCTATGGAGCGATTTTAGTGCCAACAGAAATTGCATTTTAAATTTTATAATTTTGGATTTTGTATTAGGATATTGAATGAATATTACATTCAGTTTTAAAATGTAATGTAATGTAATTTAATATTCTAATTCAATATTTATATATTCAGTTTCAATATGGTAGATATTGCATTCATTGTCTGTGTATCAAGTTTACAAACCATTATTTCTCAGATGCTTTCAGATTCAGTTTTCAAATTCTGTTCTCTAAATTCAGTTTCAAAACCAGAGACAACATCCTGGTACTTTTCCAGCCAGTAAAGGTAGAAGAGAACAAATAGGTGTAAACTTGGCAGTAGAAAACCTAAACAGTATATTTGACCTCTCAGCTTCCCTATCAGATCTAACAAATTCAAGCAGACAACCTAAGAAAATTAACAACAATGACAAATGGTTTAATGAAGAATGGAAAAACATAAGAAAGAAATTGAGAAACCTATCCAACCAAAAACATAGAGATTCAGAACCTGAGCCTACTCCTTCACTATGGTGAATCACTAAAACAATACAGAAATACACTATGGAAAAAGAAGGAACAGCATGTCAGAAATCAGCTCAATGTAATTGAAGAATCCATAGAATCTAACCACTTCTGGGAAAAGTGGAAAACACCAAACAAACAACAACACGAAGAGTTATCTATCCAAAACGGAGATGTATGGATAAACCACAGCTAAAACATATATATGATCAAATGAAAATCTTAGAATCAACTATTAAAGACTACCAGAACCCACTGGATTCTCCAATTACATTGAATGAACTACAACCCAAAAAGACCTGTGGTGTTGATGGTATCCTGCGGTTAAAATTGGCAAAAAACACACACATTTCTTTCCACAGGGCCGTGGGGTGAGACAGGGATGCAGCTTAAGCCCCACCCTCTTCAACATATATATATATATATATATATATATATATATATATATATATATATATATATTAGGGCTGTCAAATGATTAAACATTTTAATCAAATTAATCAGAATTTTCAGTGGATTAATCATGATTAATCACTATTTGCAATTACACCTGAATCCTAACCATTTTTTTTCTGAAATGCATACCAAAAGATAAATAAAGATATGATTTACTTGAGCCAAGACCTCTTTCCTTTTTTCTTTTTCGTTTTCATAGAGCTCGTGGATTTTCTTCATAACTGTGGCTCTTGACGGTGGCTTATAGAATGAGTCTTGAGACGCCACTTGCAAAACATCAAGGAAACCTGAGTCTTCTACAATGCTAATGGGTCTACAATCCTTTGCAATCCATTTTGCTATTGTGTTGGTCAAATTATCTGAGGTTGATTTTGTTAATTGCCTGCAAACATTCAGCGTGGTCTGGCGCAAACCACTTGCTGAATCTGACGGCCCAGCAAACGCATGTTTGGCGTTGACATGGTACTTCAAGCTTGAACAGCTCCGGTGAAATTGAAACTCCTTCTTACAAATCTTGCAAATAACCTTGTACTTGTTAACTGTACCATCATCATTCTTTTTATATTTGAATCCGTCAATAGGCCCACTTTGCTCACCTTGCTCCATCTCGCCTCTAGCTCCCAACCACTTTCCTGACCTGAATAATTTGTCACACTGCGCATGCGTGAAATGCGTTAAAAAAA